>NW_027494598.1:0-278156 GCF_021521415.1 Bidens hawaiensis
CTACAGCGCTAGAGTATGTTACCTCCCCCAACTAAACAAAATCTACTGTTCGCGAAGATAACCAAAAAGATCCGAGAAAAAGGTGTGCGTCATAGAAAATCCTCACTAGTGTTCTAAAAACAAAAAACGAGATTTTCTAAGTATTTAAACTACGAGTGAGTCCCTAGACTCGACACATACAACTTATACATGAGAAGCGTTTCGTGTTTCGTTTGTGAAATAAGTGCGACTCGACAAACACGTTGGTGACACGTTACATGTGTAAACAACTACTTAAGTATCAAGTACTAACATTGTACATTACTAGTAATTATTCCCCACAAGGGCAATTTTGTAAAAAACATAGCAAATATCTATCAACAAACACTTTTCATGTATTTTCACATAGTTCAGCAGCTAGTTTTATCAAGATAGATTTCAACTTGAAAAGATTACTCTATTCAACAGATCATAACATATCAATTAATTCACCAAAAATAGTCACAAAATAACACATGACTTAGGTTTCCAAAAATATTTTTATTGTATTTTTATTGCACAAAGTTTCCTCACAATGATCAAAACAATACAGTAAACTCACAACAGTCAAAATTATGCGCAACAGAATTTTATTTGTTATTCCCATTAAATGGTAATTCCAATCAATGCAAGACCAATTGGGATTAGCTTCTTAACTCAAAATTTTAACTTCCAGAAGTGGAACCAACCCATTTGGTCTTGTAGTTTATGAGATATGATAATTTCAAAACAGCCTAACAGCAGACCCCACAATTCAGACTTGAACTACAGTTTTGTAAAATAATAAAAGTTAACTTTTACACGCCCAAAAATTACAAATTTGGACTCTTTAAAAACTAGACTCAACCTAGTACACTGTACTATTAATAATTTCGACCAATTACCACATTAACATCCAGTTACAGTCGTCTAAACATCAATTCAATGATCTGTCCAGTAACAGTTTACATCAAAACTCAACATAACAACAATCTATGAACCATAACTCATGCATATATCACTCTAGACACAAGATTTACCAACCATGCATATCAATTTCACGTTACACACATAGTTAGGGTTTTACTTGAAAGTTCAATTTCAAAGAACAAGTAATTAACAAGCAACAATAACTCAACTAGTTATCAAGTCACTAACAATTCATCATCAAACATACAATCAAACCCTAACTCATCTTAATCGTCACTTTCAAGACTTAGGGTTTTGATTAACCCATTCAATATCAAAATTAAACACATAGAATGCATAGAGAAGTTGTTAATTACCTATCTAGCACCTTAATTCCTTTGATGAAGCTTGGAAAAATACTTGTGTGTGTGTTCTTGCTTTCGGCCGTCCAAAGGGAGAGGGAGAGGGGAGCCGATCGATTAAGTGGGAGGGGAGGGAGTTTAGGGTTTTATTAATATTATAATATTAAGTATGTTTCACAAAGGCCCCTCTACTTTTAGTTATTCAATTTCTAGTGTAAAACAATAACTCTTGGCTCTTGCGTTTAATATTTCACATACATATCAAGTAACATATAGGTTAACACATAATTATCAAGTATTTATCGTTTGATATTTGTCGTTTGTTCAGCAATGGTTTGAGTCAACTCGTTTGCGTTTCGGTGCAATCCCGAAAGACTACATGTGTAGTGATTGTCGAGCATCATTTAAAACCCTAGTTTAAATGTAATGAGATGTGCGTTATAGATCAAGTGATCTTAAGTTTGAATTGACGGAGTTTGGATTAACGGAGTTAACCTGAAATTGACGAGTGTCACATCATTCCAATGTTGAAAGAATTTTCGTCCCGAAAATTTGAGTCAAGTCGCGATGGGTGTCTCTGGTGTATTCTGACGGTTTGTCGGCTTTCGCGGTTTTCGGTGTTTGGCTAGCCCTTAAAAAAGGTGAGGATACTTTTTCATCATTTGATCCTTGCGTTCCCACGTGAACTCTGGTCCACGTCTCGAGTTCCAACGGATTTTGACGATGGGAATCTTGCTGTGCTTGAGTGTTTTGGTTTCCCAATCCAAAACCTCGACTGGTTCTTCGATGAAGCGTAGCTGTTCATCAACTTGCAACTCGCCCAAAGGAACTTCTTGTGTTTCGTCAGAAAGGCATTTCTTCAAGTTGGATACATGGAAAACGTTATGTACGCCACTGAGTTCTGTTGGTAAATCCAATCGGTATGCTACCGGACCAACGCGTTCAGTTATCCGGTATGGGCCAACGTATCGTGGGTTGAGTTTGTTTCGCTTTCCAAAGCGAACTACACCTTTCCAAGGTGAGACTTTGAGTAAAACTTGGTCGTTCACTTGGAATTCCAGAGGTTTTCGGCGCTTGTCGGCGTAACTCTTTTGGCGATCTCGTGCTGCTACCATGCAATTTCGGATTTGGACAATCTTTTTCAGAGGTTTCAAGTACTAGTTCTGGACCAGTGATTTGGCTATCACCCACCTCTGCCCAGCAGAGAGGTGATCGACACTTTCGTCCGTACAAAGCTTCAAACGGCACTGCTTTAATGCTTGCGTGGTAGCTGTTATTATACGAAAACTCTACCAAAGGCAAGTGAGGTTCCCAAATTTTTCCGAAATCCAACACGCATGCACGCAACATGTCTTCCACGGTCTGAATGGTGCGCTCACTTTGCCCATCCGTTTGAGGATGGTATGCTGTGCTCATATCAAGGCGGGTGCCTAGTGCGCTCTGTAGTGACTTCCAGAAGTGCGAAGTGAAACGGGAATCTCGATCAGATATGATTGAGACAGGCACTCCGTGTCTAGACACTACTTCTTTCATATAGATGCGAGTCAGTCTTTCCATGTTGTCTGATTCCTTGATCGCTAAGAAATGCACAGTGTTAGTCAACCGGTCAACGATCACCTAGATGGTATCGCACCCCATCGGTGTTTTGGGTAATCCCGTGATGAAATCAATGGAAATGTGTTCCCTTTTCCATGTTGGAAGTTCCGGTTGCTTTAGCAGACCAGATGGTTTCTGATATTCCACCTTGACTCTTTCACAAGTCAAGCATTTGCTCACGTAGGTGGCAATGTCGGCTTTCATGTTTGGCCACCAGTAAAGTACCTTTAGGTCATGGTACATTTTATCTGAGCCAGGGTGAATGGAATATCGGGACTTGTGTGCTTCGTCCATCACTAGGGTTCTCAACTCTCCGTATCGAGGGACCCAAATTCGGTTTTGGAAATATCGGACCTCGTCCGATTTGGTTTCAAGCTGCTTGTCCATGCCCCGCATGAGTTCTGATGGTTGGTTATCGTCTTTAAAGGCTTCGATTTGAGCATCACGAATCTGATCATGTATGTTGGCGTGAATCGTGAGTTGTAATGCTCGCACTCGTCTAGGTTTATCAGTTTCTTTCTGCTGAGAGCATCGGCCACTACATTGGCCTTGCCAAGGTGGTACTTGATGGCACAGTCATAATCCTTAAGTAGCTCGACCCAACGACGCTGTCGCATGTTCAGCTCCTTCTGATCGTAGATAAGCTGGAGGCTCTTGTGGTCGGTATAAATGGTAAACTTGGTACCGTACAAGTAATGCCTCCATATCTTAAGAGCAAACGCCACAGCTCCGAGTTCCAGGTCATGGGTCGTGTAGTTCTTCTCGTGGATCCGTATTTGTCGAGAGGCATAGGCTATAACTTTCTCGAGTTGCATTAAGACGCAACCGAGACCCTGTATCGATGCATCACAGTGCACTTCAAAGTTTTCCGTTCCCTCGGGAAGGGCTAGGATAGGCGCGCTACAGAGTTTTGTTTTCAAAAGTTTGAAAGAGGGCTCCTGCACGTCACCCCAATTGTACTTAGTACCCTTGTGTGTCAATGCGGTGAGTGGTTGAGCAATCTTTGAAAACCCTTGATGAAACGTCGGTAGTAGCCAGCCAGTCCTAGGAATTGTCGCACCTCAATCGGAGTCTTAGGTGCTTCCAAGTTTTTGATGGCCTCTACCTTTCCTGGATCGACATGGATACCATTCTCATTGATCACATGCCCTAAGAAGTGAACCTCGCGAAGCCAAAATTCGCATTTCGACAGTTTAGCATACAGTTGTTCCTTCTTTAGCAATTCCAGGATTAACCTCAGCTGTTCTTCATGGTCGGTCTTGTTCTTGGAGTAAACGAGGATATCATCTATGAAAACAATACCAAACTTGTCGAGGTACGCCTTGCATACTCTGTTCATGAGATCCATAAATACAGCTGGTGCGTTGGTTAAGCCAAAAGGCATAACCGAAAACTCATAGTGACTGTACCGAGTTCTGAATGCCGTCTTTGAAATATCTTCTTCGCTCACTCTCAGTTGATGGTAACCAGATTTTAGATCGATCTTCGAGTAGTAACTCGATCCTTGAAGCTGGTCGAACAGATCATTAATTCGGGGTAAGGGGTAACGGTTCTTGATTGTCACCTTGTTCAGCTCTCGGTAGTCGATGCACATGCGGAAAGTTCTGTCCTTCTTTCGGACAAATAAGATAGGGGCTCCCCATGGTGATGAGCTAGGTCGGATAAAACCTTTATCTAACAAGTCTTGCAATTGAGTGGAAAACTCTTGAAGCTCCGCCGGTGCAAGCCGATACTGAACTCGTGCTATGGGTGCTGCACCGGGGGTCAATTCGATTTGGAACTCGACTTGTCGAATAGGTGGGAGTCCAAGCAAATCCTCTGGGAAGACTTCCGGAAAATCTCGCACAATCGGTATGTCTTCGATTCGCTTCTCCTCCGCGGGTTTCTCGACAATATGAGCTAAAATTGTTGGATGACCCTTTCGTAAATATTTCTGCGCCTTCATGAGGGTCATGACGCTTGTAGTCATGCTGCTCTTCTCGCCCTCTATCGAGATGATTTCGCCGGAAGAGGTAGTGATGACAACTCGTCGAACACCAATTTATTAATATCAAAAAAGGGTTACAAGGGTTGTGGAGATTAGATCGATGTTACAATAGTAACTAACGTGTGTAGAGATAATAGTGAGTTATGCTCTAAGAGTGTGTGAGTACAAGTGATATATCTGATCGATCATATCTCGATGTTTATAAAGAAAATAAATACAACAATAAGTCCTATCTGTCCTCCATTGTTCCACTAGTCTTCCAACGTTCATTGACCACGTGCTGGTAGCTTCCAGTAGCCAAATTTAAGGTGGACAAAGTCACATAGCCATTACTTCTTTTGAACAATAACCTACACACATGAAACAATTGTTAATTATATTAACCTCTGAGGATCCTTGATCTTCGACATGGTTCTGGAGCTCTTTGGGAGGATAACTGATCCAGACATATCTTCAAGGATAATATATCCTCAGCAGAGAAAATATCAGTCCTAACAATTTCCCCCAAAATGGCGGGTGATAGTGGAACACAGCTGTCATTTTGAAATTCAAAACTTCTGCAAAAACTGGATGATGGGACGGTTTGCCAGATATATTTACCATTTGGCCCCTGAGATAATCATAACCGCCTATATAGGCCGCCCTATATCTTTCTTATAATCACATATCCAAGCGACGCATCAGGTATCCATCTCTTTCTTCTCTTATTTTCTTTGTCTTTGTAATAATGTCATTTCGTATTCTTCTTCCCCTTCACACCATTCCAACCAAGCGTCCGAGGAGTCTGGATTGTCTGAGATGTGACCACAAAACCTGATAGCAAACCCTTCTATTGAAATCTGCAAGCTAACAGACCCCAGAGTAGACGAACTTCGAGCATTGTTTTCGTCGGGAACGGAGTTCCGTCTATACGATGCCGGAATCCAATGCGACGTTTACTCTCAGACCTGGGTTTGTGTGCCGGCTTGTCCTTTCATGATCGGTTATCGCTATCCATTCCCTGCCTTTACCCAAAGCTTTTTTGATTCCACGGGCATATCCTATATTCAGGCTATGCCTATGGTGTGGCGAGTTCTCAGCACTATAGAAAGAATCATCGAGGAACAAAAGATCGACTTCGGTCATCCAGAGCTTTCACATCTATACACCCTTACTACCCACGGTCCTGCCCGATTTTCTGGGTTCCCCGTTTGTTGGTAGATCATTAACAAATTAGGTCATAACTCACACAATAAAGTGTTGACAA
The DNA here is from genome assembly GCF_021521415.1 of Bidens hawaiensis. Lineage (NCBI taxonomy): Eukaryota > Viridiplantae > Streptophyta > Magnoliopsida > Asterales > Asteraceae > Bidens > Bidens hawaiensis. The sequence continues at coordinate 6,098 of NW_027494598.1, forward strand.
GAGAGTTAATGACGGGTTGCTACATTTAGAAAGAAAACCGTTTGATAAAAGCGGAATCAATAACAAACGATTTGGTTGCTGAACGGTTAATCAAAGGTAACTAACACACACAAGATTCACTCAAAAGATTTCCATTTATATAATATCAAATTATACAAAAGATAATCTTATCTAAGGTTTCTTGATAGGAAAGTTTTATCCGTACAATTCTAAGAACGGCTGTCACTTAACAAATATTCTTTTCAATATCGTATTCAGCTGCTGTCTTGGAGGCGTGCCCTAATACTTCCTTTTATAGGCCTGACACCTTCTTTACAGCTGTCATTCCTTCTAGAAACCCTAACTATATCGTACATATTCAAAGCTATGCTAAGTGTAAAATAAGTCTTCCGGGTAGGCTTTGTAGAAGTAAACTTCTCCGAGTAGACTTTGTGCCCTGCCTACCTTGTTAGACTTGATAACCTTGAAGTGTGCACAGGAACAGTTTTCCGGGTATGCTTTCACCAAGCAGACTTCAATCGTCATGATTATATCAGACTTTGCCCGACATAATCCAACGAGCAACCTTGTTCTTCAATGGTCTCATCAACTCCTTGCTTGGAATTAGCTTATTAGCAAAGTGTGCTTGGGAGCATTGTACCCTGCTTGAGTTGAACCCTACCCGATGTTACATGAGATATTTCATTGCACATCAAGCGTACTCGGACCACTGTATTATTAAAGAATACCTTGCCCGATCTTCCAATCACTTGGCTTCATGAGCTTGGATAGCCAAGAGCTTACTCTGAAGTAAACCTTACTCGACTATGAAGAACAAACCTGCTTGATATAGTGAACCTTTCCTGGGTATACACAAAAGAGTGAACCCTGCCCGGTTATCCACTAAAGAAGACTTCTTGAAGATAACTTTGCCCGATAGGCAAGATATCATGCCCGACTAAGTAAAACCTTGCTCGGATGTCTCAGGTGTGCCCGGTTCCATACTTAGTGATTTCTGAGGAGGTTGAGAAGATTCCAATCTTCAATATGATCAGTTTTGGGTCAAATCTTAACTCAACAATCTCCCCCTAGACTGGAACACCTCAGCTGTCCCAAAACACCTCTATGGTTACTTTACACAAAATTGAAAATACACATCAAATCAATATCAAATTACATATTCAAAAAAACATAAGCAAATTACATAATCAAAGACTGTCCAAAGACATTACAAATTAAAGCCTAAGCTAAAAATTCTTCATTTTCTTCAGAGGTGCCTTGCTCTCTCAAGAATCTTAACAGTTCTGACTGCTTAGCACTTGTAGGCCTTTTCCTTTCTTTATAATCAGAGAGATGCAGTGCTGCAATCACAATCAATTACCATAGATTGAATTTTCTAAAGTCATTTTTAGAGAAGATCTTCACAATCTCTCCATTTTCCATCATAACATTCAGATGTTCAGTCCTGGAGTCATAAATACCCCATTTGGCATAACATTGCAGTTGACTGAAGGATTTTTGGCTTTTACTTCATCCTTGATAAAAGGTTCATCCATTTTCAAGTGTATCTGCTTTGGTTTCTCTGGAGGACTTTTCATCCATTTTCACTGAAGGATTTTTGGCTTTTACTAACATTTTCCTTTTCTTTGTAAAGTTTTGTATCGAAAAAAAGGATGTTGTCTTGTTGCAGATTGGCTTTACTTTGGATTTCCCTTTCATTTTCATTTTAGAAAGATCAATCATCTTTCTAGATATTCCCTTGTTCTTACCAACTAGAGACTGAGTAGTTCCTTTCTTCTTGTTCAACTGTTGTCCTTTCATTTTCTTGAAGTTGCTCACAATCTCTTTTCTTGTCATGACTTTTACTGAATCAAAGGGAATTCCATTTTTCACCAAAAATTTTGGTTTTGCACCATACATGCTCAACATTTTCTGGACTTTCATTTCTTGTTCCAATTCATGTTTCAATTTCACCCCTTTCAATTCATTGTCTTGAGCAATCTTTTCTTCACTCAAAGCTTTTGAAATTTTGTCAATAACAGAGTCTAGTTTCTCCTTTACCTCTGTCTCTGGTTCTTCTTGCTTAATTAGCTTGAGAAGAGATACTAGCACTCCATTTGGAATTTCTTTATCATATAAGCACTTGTCAATTACTTCTTGTGGGACTTTCTTCTGATTATCATTCTTCACTTCATCTCTTAACTTTTTCTCATCTTCAAACAGCTTCATCAAGCTTTCTTGTTCTTCAAAATCTTTATCAGACAGTATTTGGCTTAGAAATTGTCTGTCTTGAATTTCTGTCATTCTCTGCACATAGACCCTTTTGGCTTCTACTTTAGATTCATCAATTTCTAAAATTGTTGACTTTTCTTTTGGTGAATTGACAATCTAATTTTCATCACCTTCTAAAACAATTCCCATCCCTTTTAGTTTCTTTCTTTCTTCAAGATGTTTCCTTTCATATTCTGGAACTTTGTCAGTTTCAGCATCTGAACTATCTTCTTCATAGATTGAGAGAAGCTTTAATGAATTCTCCCCCTGATTCAGTGATTTTTTCCCCTGTTTTGGGGCAGCTGAGGTCTTCTCAACCTCATTCATTAGGGTTTGAACTCTTTGTAATGCCTTCTTTAGTTCTTCAGAAATATGATGTTTGTAGGAACTGGGATTGCATAAAGTTGGATCCATTTCTGATTTTCTGTTAAAAGATGAACACACAATTGTTAGTTAGATATATAATAGTGTATATATATATATATATGAGAAGAATTAAGATTAAGGTATAAAGAATATTTCAATTCAAACCGTTGTCTTGAATGGTGTTGGTACCTACACACAAAATAAATGTAAGCAATCGGAAGGCTCAAAATTGAAATATATAAAGACAATCTCTTTAATGGAAGTTAAGACAAACTTAAAGTACATATCTGCAATTTAATCAGAAAAGAAAACTGTGGATAAAGTTCTTTTCAGTTTACTTTTCTTTTGCATGGCAGATAAAGAGAGAATCTTGAAAAATGTTTTGTCTTTTAGCTCATAAATTCCTTATCTATTTAAGGAATGGTTGGTTTGGAGTATGTCCATAAATGGTAAAGTTCTTAAAGATAAAGTACTTTACAAATAAATTTAACTGAAATGAAGAGAGTTTACTTGAAATACACGATTTCTTGAGAACTTAATCACAAGGCAAATAATTAATTATAAAACATCAAATAAGCATCCTTGCTAGGAATCAATTAATATACCCATATATATTTCTCAAGTATAAATTAAATCCATTAATCTAGCATAAACCCTATCAGAATAAGAAACACATTCAATCAAGTATACTTTGATGCACAGTGTGCCGAGCAACCTTCCTAATGTATAGTGTGCCCGAACAACCTTCTTATGCAAAGTGTACCCGAATAACCTTCCTAGAGTAAAAAGTGTGCCTGAAAAGATATCTAGCAGACAGTGTACCCTGAAAGTCAAATTTTGAAATTACCAAGTATATTGAGGAAACAATAGTGTACCCGGAATATAAAGTGTGCCTGGAAGACAAAGTCTGCCCGGAAACACTTGTAATTTCAAAGAAATCATAATCACAAATAACACATAGCATGATCGGAATGAGATTTAAACATAAAACACCTAAGTGTTCTATAGTCTAATATTTCCAAAGCGTGCCCGGCAATCCTATGTTAGCACTAATCTTTCTAGGATTAATCATATTCAAACATCAGGTATGCTCGGGAACTAAACTAAACAGCTTAGTCTACCCGAAAATCTTCAAATCATCAAATCATACCCGAAAATGATAAACTTAGAAAAAAAACATCTAAGTGTGTCCGGAAAGGTTAAAAAACATCAAACCTTACCCGAAAAACGTATTCAATCATAAACAATCAGGCTTGCCCGGAGAGTGACTAGAATGATAACTCTACCGGAAAAGTATCAAATACTTCAAAGCATGTCCGAAAATAGTAAACTTAGATAAAAGTATCTAAGTGTACTCGGAAAGGTTATAAAACATTGAACCATACCCGAAAATACATATTTAACCATATTCAACTGTTTTGTGCCCAGAAATGTTAGAAAACATCAAACCTTGCCCGAACCTACATATTCAACCTATTAAAGCCAAAATGCAACACTTGTTGACTTAAACCACTTGTCAAGCTTTATCAATAACATTTGTAAGTTATATATCATTACAGATCATAGTTTAAGAGCAAATGGTGCATTTAGAGATCAAATTTCAGTTATGTTTCTCTTCAAAACAATTTCTTTCATCAACTGAAAAGATCTCAAGAATGGGATCATATTGACTAAGTAGCTTTCTCAATACTTCATTCTCAGCATTATTATGACAACATAGACAGGTCAACAGTAGGTCTAGACTTAACATGATTTTCATCTCTTTGGTGATATGATTAAATTTCAATTAAGTTGCAGAGAATTTAATGGATAACACATGTTATGTTCTGATGCTCCTTAGCTATTCTCAAGGCTTATTTGGCTTTCTCCAGATCACCCCAATTTAACTTTGACCCCCTGGTTTGGTTAAAAACTTTTAATGACATAGCTTATTTATTTGATATTTCTTTTCAAATTGACAAACACATTTGAGGTTGAACGTTGGACTTACAGTTTAGATAAACAGGCCTTTCATTCAGGATGTTTAAAGGACTTATATGATTGCCGCCACCCTTGTAGTTCTGTTATTAACCCTCATATTTGTATTTTCTCAATAAAAGCTTGTGAACATTTATCAACTTTCGGTTGACTAAAATATTTGTAATAAAGTAGTTCACATTTGTTCTTTGTCATGCTTTAAAAGATGTTTCATTTTAGGTAACCAAAACAACATGCTTGTGTATGACTGGATAATCACTTTTCTACCTATCATTTGAAAAGATTTATCTAGGAACATGCATAGACAACAATGTAACTCCACATAAATCATAGCAATTTCTTTATGTTTATATCACCTTAGTTTTTACATATCATGAGAAAGCAACCATACATGTCAATGACTGTACTAAGAGTCCTTTTAGCCTAATAAATCCATAAGATTGTCTAAGTAGTCAATGTACTATCATTTCCCATATTTAAAATAGTTTTAAATTCAGACACCCCAATATCTTCTGTTTGACTGGTAAATGGCTATCATGTTTGACTACAAGTGGTCAACAGGACCAAACATACATGTGAGTATATGTCCTTTCAAATCAGAATTATTGACATAGTTTAAGTGAATGAATAGAAAACAAGTTATAGATTGCCCCAAATGCCTTCAGTTTTCCAGGTTAATGGCTATCCAGTCAGTCTGAAAACAGATGACAGGACCAACATATACAAGTATATGCCTTTCCAACTTGTGCAAATGACATAATTCTCATCAAAAGTAACTCTTGAGACTTTTCATTGTAAATCCTTTTAAGCTTCTTTAAAGCTTGAACTGAATAGTATTATCATATCTCTGCACCATAAACAACTTGCTCGTGTTTTGATCAAAATTCTTGTGATTATGCAAAATTCATTGGAAAATTCAATTTATCATTTTAATTTTGACATAAAGACACATTTTAACATAAACAGTTGTAACATATTCAAATCTTAATCATACATAACATCATCAAAACAAGCAGACATTACTAACATTCATAGTCTATCCTATCCTAATAACATCATGTGATCAGATAAAACACATATTCAAAGAACAAATCATGATATCAGACAAGCAAATAATCAGTTTAATCAATTCATACTACTTATCATAATATCAAAACAGTTAACTGACAGTCAAACATAAGCATCAATGATACCTAAGTTGCACAGATAATCACTTAAGCATATAGCAGTTAACATCAAATAAGTAGCATATTCAAACATATTCAATCAACATTCAGAGTGTGTGTCCTCAATCAACATAATCATTTAGCACATAGAGACACACATTAAGCACACATCCTTAATCAGACCTCATCTGAGTTGGTCATCCCCAGGGCTCTCAAAATAAAGTTAAACCTGGTTCTGTCAAGTGGTTTGGTGAACAGTTCAGCCAAGTTGTCACTTGTATCAACTCTCTTCATTTCAATCAAACCTTTTTCACTGCAATCTCTTATGAATTGATGTCTGATTTCAATGTACTTAGTCTTTGAATGCTGAAAGGGATTTTTAACAGTAAAATATGTAGCAGTATTATCAACAAAAATAGGAGTGTTCAAAAAATTCAAACCATAGTCCAGCATTTGGTTCTGAATCCCGAGAATTTGGGCACAGCAAGCAGATGCAGCTATGTATTCAGCTTCTGCAGTTGATATGGACACAGTGGTCTACTTCTTGCATTGCCATGACACCAGCTTGTCTCCCAGAAAATGACATCCACCTGAGGTTGACTTCCTGCTTATGTTACACCCATCATAATCACTGTCTGTGTAGGCTATCAAATCAAAAGACTGGTTCTTTGGATACCAAATCCCCAATTCTGGTCTTCCTTCCAAGTATCTAAAAAGTCTCTTGACAGCATTCATGTGAGAAATTTTTGGACTTGATTGGAACCTTGCACAGACACATACAGCATACATAATGTCAGGTCTTGTAGCAGTTAGGTACATCAGGGATCCAATTTTGGCTTTATATTCATGTTCATCCACAGGCTCCCCATTTTCATCAGCTATCATCTTTTCTTTGGTGTCCATTGGAGTTGAAGCTGTTTTGTACTCTTGACATTTGAACTCACTAAAAATGTCCTACACGTATTTAGTTTGGTAAATGAAAATCCCATCAGCCTTCTGAACTTGCAGTCCCAGAAAGAAGTTCGTTTCTCCCATAGAGCTCATGTTGTATTTGGATTACATTACTCCTTCAAACTCCATACACATTTGTTCATTGGTTGAACCAAATATGATATCATCCACATAGACTTGTAACAGCAGTAAATCTGATTCCTTTCTTTTGTATAAGAGTGTCTTGTCAATGGCTCCTCTTTAAAAACCATTTTCAAGAAGATGGTTTGATAACTCATCATACCATGCTCTAGGAGCTTGATGCAACCCATACAAGGCTTTGTTTAACTTATATACCTTGTTAGGATACACAGGATCCTCAAAACCTGGAGGTTGAGCAACATACACCTCTTCATCAATCTTTCCATTTAGGAATGCAGACTTGACATCAAGCTGGAACACCCTAATGTTCTTTAAGGCAGCATATGCAAGAAAAATTCTGATAGCTTCAAGTCTTGCAACTGGTGCAAAGACTTCCTCAAAGTCTATTCCTTCTTCTTGAAGGCATCCTAGTGCCACAAGTCTAGCTTTATTCTTAATCACCAAACCCCTCTCATTCCTTTTGTGTCTAAAAACCCATTTTGTTCCAATTGCAGACTTGTTTCTTGGCCTATCAACAAGATCCCAAACATGTAGATCTCTGAATTGTGCCAACTCCTCTTGCATAGCTTCTACCCAACTATTGTCCTTAAGTGCTTTAACAATGTTCTTTGGTTCAATTTGGGATAGAAAAAAGGAGTACAAACAGATGTTTGCAGATTCAGAATGACTTCCTGTAACTCATTCATGTATATCTCCAATGATGTTTTCAGAAGGATGATTCTTTTCAACATAAAGGGTTTGAACTATCATATCTGCAGATATATTTATGTCAAGATTTGATTCATTGAGTTCAGGTTCTTCAATGATCAATTCTGTCTCAGCATCGTGAAACTATGGTGCTTCTTCATTGTTCTGTCTTTAGGTAGATGCACCATTGTTTCCTATATTCAATCTTTCAAAAAAAATTTGAAACCTTGCAGTTGTTTCACCTTCCTTTTCATTTGTTTGGTTGCTTGAGTTTCCCTCATTCTGAACATGATCATTCTGCAATTCCTGATTATCTTGAATAACATCTGCATGATCTTGTTTGGGACTGTGATTGTTCTCATGATTATTGTCTTGAACTTGTTCAACAATTTCACTTAAGGAATCCTTTATAAATGTATATTCCTTTTCTTTATTAGCAACCTTCTTCCACAACTTCTCCAAGTCCAATGTCTTTCCAATATTCTCTTCAATCACACTGGTCTTATAGGAAGTATCATCAAAGTCTTCAGGATAAATCTTGAAAGACTTTATCAATTTCTCAAGATCAAACAGCCATGCTGCACCATCAACTGTATTGAACTGATTTTATTATTAAAAATTATATCGGATGATTCAATGACACTAAGATGGTCTTTCACATATACCCTATAGGCTTTTGAGTGTGTAGAATATCCAACAAAGAAGCAATCCAAGGAATTTGCTTGAAACTTGTTTAAGTAGTCCTTGGTGTTCAACAGTGAACATTTGCATCCAAAAGGCTTAAGAAAGTTGATGTAGGTTTTTCTGTTGAAGAATATCTCATATGGAGTCTTGTTGTGTCTTTTGTTGAGAAGTACCCTGTTCTGAACATAGCATGTTGTGTTAATGGCTTCTGCCCAAAATGTAACTGGTAAGTTAGCATCTGCTATCATGGTTCTTGCAGCTTCAATGAGTGTTCTGTTTCTTCTTTCTGCAACACCATTTTGTTCAAGAGTTCTCTACACAAAATTCTTCAATCACTCCATTTTTGAACTCAGTACCATTGTCACTTCTCATCACTTTCACCCTCTTATAAAGTTGATTCTCAACCCTTGTTACACAACTTTTTATCAACTCTGCAGTCTCATCTTTTGTGCTTAGGAAATAAACCCAAGTATATCTTGAGTAATCATCAATGATCACCAGACAATATCTTTTATTCCCAATACTTGGTATACTCACAGGACCAAAAAGATCCATGTGAAGTAGTTCAACTGCATGATCAATTGAATTGATGAGCTTTGACTTATGAGTTGACTTGTGTTGTTTGCCCTTTTGGCATGAAAGACAATTGTCTTCCAACTTGAACTCCCTTGTAGGTAAGCCAATTAGATGCTCTCCTTTTACAAGTTTGTTCATGTTCTTCATATTCACATGACGCAATTTCCTATGCCACAATTTTGACTCATTTTCAGTGGCTTTGGAAACAAAACATGTACCACCTCTTGAAACAGCGTTCTTCATGTTGAGCTCATATAGGTTGGCATTTCTAGGTGCCATCATCATAATCATTTCTAGTGGGATTACAAAATCAGGTTTCAAGATGAAACAGTGTGAGTCATCAAAACCAACTTTGTAACCCTTATCACACATTTGTGATATGCTTAGCAGATTATACTGGAGTCCTTCAACATGAAACACATTGTCAAATGAAACCTTTCCATTTGTTAAATTCCTTTCCCAACAATCTTTCCTCCATTCTCATCACTGCCAAATGCCACTGGTCCCTCAAATTTCTCTTCATAATTAACAAGTGACCTCCTGTCACAAGTCATGTGCCTAGAACATCCACTATCCATGTACCATATGTCATTCAGTGGAGTGGACTGTTCCTGCACATAAGAAATAATTTGATTAGTTGAGTGATGAAGTGCAAGCTTTTTCAACTTGCAGCTCATCAGTTTCAATTTCAGTAGCAGCATTGGAAGTGAGTGTTGTTGCTTCAGGATCTTCATGAGTGACTTCAAGAATTTCTAAATTGTTAGTTTCATAACCACACTCTCTTGAAGTTTTCACAAAGGAAGTTGTGAGATTGCTTTCACCATCTGCACTATCAGCTTCATGCACAACATAATCTTTCCTTTCAGAATAGTCTCCCACATCAACAGTCTTGTCAACTTTGGTTTCAACCTTGGGTTTCCAAAGAAAACCTTGAGGTTCATAACCATGTTTCAAAAGATACTTTTCATCACCAGTGAGTTCAGTTGGTTTCTTTCTAGGAAAGATACCTCTGTTCTTTGTCGTGTCACTTCTTGGTGAACCTTGATAGCTGTCAGATTTGACTGATTGTGTGTCTTGTTTGGGACTGATTCTCAAGGGTTGAACGCCCTTTTTCACACTCTTCTCAGACTTCTTAGGAGACTTGCTTCTCCTTACTGATTTTGTTACAAATTTCTTTGTCTTGACCTCAGTCTTCTTTTCATTCTTTGTCTGCTCAGTTGATTTCAAGTCATCTTCACTAATGGTTTCATTTTCACACTCCTTTCCCTTTCCCAGGTATGCATCATACTTTTGCTTATACAGAACAAAGTCTTGTCCATACTTTGTTCCATCCGGGACATGAAAGGGTTTGAATTTGAATCTCTCACCACATGAGTCAGTGTGATGACCATACTCATCACATTTCCTGCACCATACCTTTCCTTTATATTTTTCATGTTCACTTGCTTTCTTGAACCTTTCACTTGGTTTAGGTGCCTTGACTCCAAGTGTCTTTTGAGTCTTCAGACCATCATAATCAGTTGAAAAAGGAACAATTCCTCAATCTTGATATCTTGTCTTTCAACCTTGCTTTTGACAAAGATAATCTTTTCCATAATCATAGGTTCCTCATCACTGTTTTCTTTGTATCTTGATTGCCTCTTTTCATATTCTTCCAGAGTTTCCACTTCTCCAATATCAAGCACCTCATAACTAGAAAAGATTGGATAAACAAGGATAAAGTTTTCAATTTCAATTGTTTCAATCACCTTCTTCTTGTTGTTTTGCTTTATCCTCTCCAACACAGCCTTAATTGGAGGCCTTGCTGCATTGTATCTTAGTTTCTTCTTTTCATATCTGTCATAGGATACATGCTCTCTTTTCATTCTTTTATTCTGTCTCTTCATTCTTGGTGTGACAGGTGGATACACTGGAAGTTTGTCAATAGATTCTGGTTTCTTGTATTTTCTTCCTCTTTCAGCTTCCTTGATATGTTCATCTGTGATCTGATCACTCAAATCACTCAAATCATCTTGATTGAGATCATCGGAATCAAAGTCATCTTCAGAGACTTGAACTCCAATTGATTTTTCTTCTTTCACCTTTTCCTTGACAACAAATTCACCTTCTTCATTCACCTCAACATTCTTGTATAGATCAACAAATTCCCTTTTATCGTCATACACTTCTCTAAATTGTTGCAGATAGGCATCTCTCTTCTCTTTGTCAATTTTGGGCACAAAAGTTGTTATTAAATGGAGGTGGAACTGCTTTGTATTTGTTTTCTTCTTTCACTTGGTTCAGAATTCCACATATGTTTCCTGTGGAGACTTCTTCAACAAACATCTTTTTTAATCCATCAATCTTAGTGGTGTATCTTTTCTGAGCTTTGTAACTACTTATGCAGTCATATTCTAAACTTTTCATCTTTTCTTCACTTATCAGCTCACTAGCCTCATATCCATTGATGATACTTTGCTTCCTAAAACACTCACTTTCCATTTTGCCTACTTTTGTTTTCAATTCATTTATAATATCATTTAGATCAACAGTAGGAGCAGAGTGTACCTGAGATGATGTTCCAGCCTCTTTCTCAGCAATAGCCATTAAGGCAACATTTGCTCTTGAGATATCTTCTTCATGGTGGCTCCAGTCAAAATTACTCTCATGTTGTGTGGTTACAGCCACATTCCCTTGATTTCTGGGTTGATTTTGATTGGTTGGAACTGAGTTGTTTGGAGTAGTTTGAAGGTTTTGATTGTTGTTTCTTTGAAAGCCTTGATTCTGAGGCACAACTTGTTGATTGTTCATTAGGGGTTGTTGGTAGTTGCTAAAGTTGGGGTCGTTGTTGTAGTTGTTGATTCTTGGCTGGCTTTGATTTTGATGATGTTGGAACTGACTTCTTGGTTGTTGGTTCTGGTATTGGTATTGGTTCACTTGAAAGTTTCTTTGCTGGTTGCATTCTCTAGCAAAGTGACCAGGTCGTTGGTAGTTATAGCAAATGGATTTGGATTTATCAAAACAAATCCTTTCATTAGTCCCTGATAGAAGTGATCTACCAGTCCTGTTATACAACCTCTTGCTTCTGAGTGCCAACATGGCAGCTTGCCATTTCAAATCCATGTCCTCCAAGTCATCAGCATCTATTTGCTCCAAATCATCTTGAACAATGCTTGTATGAACCATGTTCTTTGCAACAAAAGCATTATAAGATTCGGTTAACATTGAGAGTAATCCATGATAATCTAATCCATAACTTCCATTACCACCAACATAAGGTGCTTGTCCACTAGCCATTGAGGCTGAATCATTTTCTTCCAAGAGTTGGACAATGAACCTTTGCTGATTTCCATGATGACTTGTACTACCACCAACAAAAGATTAGGGTGTATCAACACCATGCTCAACTGGTTCTTCAATGATGGGAATCTGTTGTTGGTTTTTGGTTGACAAGTTCCCCATAGGTGCAATGAGAGCATTGGTCACCTGAAAACATGGTTTCTCTTCTTTGATCATTTCATTTTCAATCATTTCTATCTTTGCAGCCTGAAGAAAACATATTACATCATCCACCTTTAGATTATTGAAATTCGGCTTTTGAATGATGAATTTGCATGCAGTGTACCACTCCTTAGGCATTGAGTTAAGCAACTTGGTATTCAAGTCATAATCAGTCATGACATAGTCAGTGGTTCTTAGCTCATTCACGATTGCTAAGAATCTTTCCAGGATTGACTTAAATCTCTCCCCATCATTGTATTTAAATCTCTCCAGCTGCTATTTGAGCCTTTGCTTTTTGATGTTCTTAAATTCAGTGTTTCCCTCAAACATTTCAAGGATTGTATCATACATAGCCTTAGCTGTGGTGTGATGTGCAACCTTGGTCAATATTTCCCATGACAGACCTAGCTTTATCATGGCTAAGGCCCTTTCATCCACTTTCCCTATTCTGTCTCTAACAGCAGCAGTTGCATTAGCACCTTAAGTTGTGTCTTGTGGACCATTCTTGATGGAGTTCCACATATCCACATTATTATAGCAAACGGCTGCTTCAAATAAGACCTTCCATTTTGTAAAGTTTTCCTGCCAATAGAGTCTAAGAATCTTATTAGTTGAGACTTCTTGTTCTTCGTAACCAGACATTTTCAAAATCAAAATCAGACAATTTGTAAAAGATAAGTTTTAAAACAATCAGATCTGAAAACCGGTTGTTCAGATCTGATGAATCTGGTGCGAGTAGAAAAAGAAAGGAAAGTAAAAATTGAAACTTTAATTGAAATAAGGAAGAGAAAACACCGAAAAGATGTAGATCTAGACAGAATTGAAGAACAGAGCAGCTGACGTCACTCTTTAATGGAACAGTGTTTTGCTGACGTCATTGTTCTTCAAATCTTCAATCAGCAACAATTTCTTACTAAAATAGCAGTGACCAGCTCTGATACCACTTGTCTGGGGTCCCCGTTTGTTGGTAGATTGTTAAAAAATTAGGTCATAACTCACACAATAAAGTGTTGACAAGAGAGTTAATGACGAGTTGCTATATTTAGAAAGTTAACCGTTTGATAAAGACGGAATCAATAACAAACGATTTGGTTGCTGAACGGTTAATCAAAGGTAACTAACACACACAAGATTCACTCAAAAGATTTCCATTTATATAATATCAAATCATACAAACGATAATCTTATCTAGGGTTTCTTGATGAGAAAGTTTTATCCGTACAATTCTAAGAACGGCTATCACTTAACAAATATTCTTTTCAATATCGTATTCAGCCGCTGTCTTGGAGGCGTTCCCTAATAACTCCTTTTATAGGCCTGACACCTTCTTTACAGATGTCATTCCTTCTAGAAACCCTAAATATATTGTATATATTCAAATTACATATTCAAAGCTATGCTAAGTGTAAAATAAGTCTTCCGGGTAGGCTTTGTAGAAGTAAACTTCTCTGAGTAGACTTTGTGCTCTGCCTACCTTGTTAGACTTGATAACCTTGAAGTGTGCCCGGGAACAGTTTTCCGAGTATGCTTTACTTGGAGTATTTCTCACCAAGCAGACTTCAATCTTATTGATTATATCAGACTTTGCCCGACATAATCCAGGGAGCAACCTTGTTCTTCATTGGTTCCTCAACTCATTGCTTGGAATTAGCTTATTAGCAAAGTGTGCTTGGGAGCACTGTACCCTTCTTGAGTTGAACCCTACCTGATGTTACTTGAGATATTTCATTGCACATCAAGCTTACTCGGACCACCGTATTATTAAAGAATACCTTTCCCGATCTTCCAATCACTTGGCTTCATGAGCTTGGCTAGCCAAGAGCTTACTCTGAATTAAACCTTACTCGACTATGAAGAACAAACCTGCTTGATATAGTGAACCTTGCCCGGGTATACACAAAAGAGTGAACCCTGCCCGGTTATCCACTAAAGAAGACTTCTTGAAGGTAACTTTACCCGATAGGCAAAATATCATGCCCGGCTAAGTAAAACCCTGCTCGGATGTCTCAGGTGTGCCCGGTTCCATACATAGTGATTTCTGAGGAGGTTGAGAAGATTCCAGTCTTCAATATGATCAGTTTTGGGTCAAATCTTGACTCAACACCGATTCATCTTGAAATCCAAGCCTAGACAACCCCACCCGATCTTAGTGTCACTTTAAATGATTCCTTCTGGAGACATCAGTTTTTCTTTGTAAAACGTGACTCCATACCTGGAGAGATTGACCTTCCTTCAAAGTGGGTTAGAAAGGGTAGGATCCTGGATCCTTAAAAAATAGTAGGATTCTTGATGCTTTAATTTTAACTCAGAATCTTCTTTTTGTTTGCAGTGGACAATTTTTCTTCTTTGGGTAAGTTACCTGGTACAGAAGAGAAAACAAAACGGTTCCTTGCACTGGATACCAAGGTTAGAACCTTTCGAGCCCGTTTCGTTGAAGCTTTCTGTGAATTCTCCTGGGGTCCAGTATGTCAAGTAAGTCTATTACAGTAATTTTAAGGTAAATAAATTAGTTAGAATACTTATCTGTTAACTTATCTTTTGTAGGCGCCAAGAAATCCCAGAAATCAGCTAGCAAGTTTTCTTTAGAAGACATTAATTGTATGGTCACCTCCCCGGACATCAAGAAAGAAGCTTTGAAGGCAGCAACCAGTTCCGAGCCCAAGATTGCAACGACCAGAGCTAAGTCCGCTACTTTTAAAAGAAAGAGGTCCTCCGATCCCGAAAACCATTATGACACAGTCCTCTCTGTAAGTATCCTGTATCCTGATATTTTGAATTTTAGGATCCAATATCCTTCTAACCCTGATTACATGGTTGTATACAGGCTATGAATGCTTTTAAAGAGCATTATGAAAAGGTCATCAGCCAGATGAGTGAGAAGTTGTCAGGGCTAGGGAAAGCCGTGGTTGCCAAAGGCAAAGCCATGATCCAACTCTCCAAGGACAAAAACAGTTGAAGGATCAGCTATCCTTAGCGGAAACCCAGCACCAAGAGGCAGTGAAGCAGGCTACAGACGAGCTAAGATATGGGCCGCTAGGTCGGTGTTCCAAGCACATATTAAGATGGCGACGGAGGCCGGCGATCCTGCTTTCGATAAGACGACCTGGGATGTGAAAAAGTGGAAGACTGCCCTGGAGGCTCTTGGTGGCGAAGATGGTGAGGAGATGGCTGAGGAAAACGAGGCTGGGACTAGTGGTGTCAAGGAGGTGGCTGAAGCCGGTGATGGAGAAGGTGTTGTAGAGGGTGAAGATGCAGCTTAAGTGGGCGATGAAGGATATAAAAGACAAGGCCCGAGCCCACTTTTTTGTTTGTGTTGATGTTTTTTAAGGATAATTTGGTTTGTAATAAACAATAGTAAGTAGGGTTTAAGGATCACTTATCCTCAAGAAAATTCTTAGGGGTATCGAAGGTGGATGGATCCTCTATTTGTGGGGATGAAACCTTTGGCGCCTCTGACTTTTATTTTCCTGAACTTAAGAACAATTAATAACACCTGTTTAACTCGGGTGATGATCCATCTTTTGTATGGTGAAATACGGGTTAAAAGTTTTGGTAAGTCCAGGTGAGTTATGCTTAATAATATAAAGCTTTTAACTATCTATTTGTTATTTGTTATTTCAAAACTTTGTTTGATATATCTTTAGCTTTGTTGAAAATTTTCAAAAATAATCTTGAATAAAAAATTTTAGGATAAACAATCCTTAAGAAAAATATTTAGGATAAAATATTTTAAAGAATAAATAGTAGGATAGAGTATCCTTAAAAATTTTAATAATAGAATATCCTCAAAGATATAATCCCTAAAACGTTTAAAAATTATAGCAACTAAGACAATGTAAATCCGTTAACGGAAACCACACCAGAAGGTCTAGGTAGACCTAAGTTACCATAAGTATTGAACCTTCAATGATCCATAGGATTTTGAATCCATAGAACTTTATCTTCATGATGAACTTAAAAAATCTGTTGCAAACAATTTATCACATTAATTGGGATTAAACCCATTAAGCTGGGGACAAGCCCAAATAATAAACTGGGGACAAGCCCGTGCAACTAGGGACTAGCCCGTGAAACTGGGGACAAGCCCGTGAAACTGGGGACAAGCCCGTGAAACTGGGGACTAGCCCGTGAAACTGGGGACAAGCCCGTGAAACTGGGGACAAGCCCAAAACTGGGGAACATAAGGTAGCTCCTCGGCCCACTTTCCCTTCTTGGATCCTAGCTTCTTCTTTAGATTGTTGATGATGTTTTGTTGCTGGACTCTGCTTGACCATTAGTTTAAGGATGCACTGGAGATAGAGGTAATCATCTTGATGCCCCAGCAGTCACAAAAGTTAGTGGTTCTTTTCCTGATAAACTGGGAACCATTGTCACAAATAATTTCCAAAGGGATACCAAATCTAGTAATAATATTTCTTTTAATGAAAGATGTCACCTCTTTTTCGCGTACTTGAACAAAAGCTTCTGCTTCTATCCACTTTGAAAAGTAATATGTCATTGCAAGCATGAATACTTTTCCTCCTGGTGCCTTAGGTAATTTTCCTACAATATCCATACCCCATTTCATGAAAGGCCATGAAGAGGATATAGGATACATTGGTTCTGTTGGCTGGTGAAGGATGTTTGCATGTCTTTGACAAGCATCACATTTCTTTGAGTATTCCATTGCATCTCTCTTCATTGTTGGCCAGAAGTATCCTGTTCTTAGAATCCTAGAAAACAGGGCTTCACTTCCGGTGTGATTACCACAATCACCTTCATGAAAATCTTTGAGCACCTCTTGGATTTCAGGATCCTCGATGCACCTCAAGTATGGACCTGCAAGATATTTCTTGTATAGCATATCATCTAATAAAATATATTGTGATACCTTGAGCTTGAAGGATTTTGGATTCTCAGTGGTTAGAATCTATCTAGTTTGAATGTACTTCTTGATTGGGAGGATCCATGATTCTTGATTATTCGAGGATAAGAGAACATGAATAATTGGAATCTTCGTGTCTTCTAGAATTTTCAAAGATGAGGCTAAATTTGCCAGAGCATCTGCCCCAGCATTTTCTTCCCTTGGTACCTGTACAATACTAAACAGTTCGAAGGATTTTGCTAATTCCTTCACAACATCTAGATATTTGATAAGTTTTTCTCCTTTAACAGCATATGAGCCATTAAAGTGGTTAACAATCAATAATGAATCTATATATACTTGAAGATACCTGATCCTCATGCACTTAGCTAATTGCAAACCTGCGATCAAAGCTTCATACTCTGCCTCGTTGTTCGTTGCTTGGAACTCACAGGCTATAGACTGGGGTAATATGTCCCCCTGTGGCGATTTCAGTAGGATCCCTAATCCTGTTCCTCTTACATTAGAGGCTCCATCAGTGAAGAGTATCCAAAGATCCTTGGTCTCTTCTAGTTGTTGGACCTTCAAGTCAGCTTCTTTCTGCAAGTCGCTACTGAAATCAGCCACAAAGTCCGCGAGTGCTTGTGACTTGATAGCAGTTCTTGGCTCATATTGAATATCATATGCGCTCAATTTCACAGCACACTTGGCCATTCTACCTGACAACTCTGGCTTTCTAAGGACATTCTTGACAGGATAATTAGTTCTCAAAATAATAGTATTAGTCTCAAAGTAATGTCTCAATTTAGTAGAAGCCATAATAACTGCAAGAATTAACTTTTCTAAATGAGAATACCTAGCTTCTGCATCTAGAAGACTTTTACTTACATATTAAACGGGATGTTGTTCACCTTCATGATCCTTCACAAGGACGGCACTTATATCATTTCCTGAAACGGCTAGGTACAAATATAAGGATTCTCCATCCATGGGCTTCATCAGAGCTGGAGTTGAGGATAAGTAATCCTTCAAGGCTTTGAGCGCAGCCTCTTGCTTTTCCGTCTACTCAAACTTCTTATTCTTTCTAAGAATTTCATAGAAATCTTTGCACTTCTCGGAGGATCTTGAGATGAACCTGTTGATAGCGGCTATTCTTCCCGTGAGCCTTTGGACATCTTTAGCATTTACAGGAGACTTCAAGTTTATGATGGCTTCTATCTGCTCGGGGATTGCTTCAATTCCTATTTTGGTCACCATATATCCTAGAAACTTTCCAGCCTTAACACCAAAATGGAATTTTGATGGATTCAGTTTCATGTTATATTGGTCGAGGATATTGAATGCTTCTTCAAGGTCTCTAAGGTGATCCTCAGCTTTCTTTGACTTTACCTCCATGTCATCTATGTATACTTCCATAGTCTTGCCCAACTGATCCTTGAACATCATGTTGACTAGTCTTTGGTATGTTGCCCCTGCATTTCTTAGTCCAAACAGCATAGAAATATAACAGTAAATGCCGATAGGAGTCATGAAGGTTGTATCCTCTTGATCAGATGGTTCCATCTGATTTGTTGAAATCCAGAGGAAGCGTCCATAAAGGTAAGCATTTCATGTCATGTCGTTGCATCCACCATGGAGTCTATATGAGGTAACAGGAAATGATCCTTGGGGCATGCCTTGTTTAAATCTGTAAAATCGACACACACCCTCCACTTTCCATTCTTTTTTGAAACAACAACCACATTAGCCAACCAACGAGAATATTGAACCTCTCTGATCATACCTGCCTTAAGAAGTTTTTCAACTTCTTCTTGTATGATCTTGTTCCTCTCAGGAGCGAATTTTCTTCGCTTCTGATGGACGGGTTTAATAGAAAAATCGAGGCCTAATTTATGAGTGGTTACCTCCTTTGAAATACCTGTCATGTCTGAATGTTTAAAGGTAAAGGTAGATTTTCTTCGCCCTAAGAAGGATACCAAATCCTCCTCGATCTTGTTGGGAATACTGGATCCTAAGAACACCTTTACATCTGGATCCTCGGGGTCCAAGGATACTTCTTTAATGTCTTTCTCCTAAGCATCCAGTACGTCCCTAGGATGTTGCTGTGGTTGCTCTGCTATAGTTTGTTTGGCTGTTTGATTCATTAATGAGGAATAATAGTTCTTGGCCTCTGCTTGATCACCAACTATCTTCACAACTCCCCATGGAGCAGGTATTTTGATGCATTGGTGGTTAGTTGAGGCCACCGTCTTCATTCCATGCAGCCAGGGCCTACCTAGAATAACATTGCAACAAGAAAGGTTATCATTAACACAAAAATTTTTATATGAATTTAACCCTTCAATATAAATTGGGAGGTTGATATCCCCCAATGTCTTTTTGGTTTCTCCACTGAAACCGACTAGCACTGATGTTCTAGGGATGATCTCAGAATATGGGATGTTCATCTTCTTGAGGACATCATGCTGGATGATGTTGACCAAGTTCCCACCGTCAACTAGGATGATGCGTACATAATGGTTAGCGATAAATAATGTAATAATCAAACAGTCATGGTGAGGATCCTGGATTTTTAGTTTGTCTTCCTCATCGAAGAAGATCCTTTTGTCTGTCGTCAAAGTGGTGGATACTATTGGTCGGTCTTTGTTATCCAACTTAATCTCTTTGGCGAGCCTTTTTGCCGCGGAGAAGGAAGTTCCACATATGTCTGATCCTCCAAAGATGAAATTGACCATTCGCACATCTATTTCATCCTGGTGAGGATCCTGGATACTCGAATCGAAGAAGATTCACTTATTAGTTATTCGAGTAGTAGGGATGAGTGGTCCTCTTTCATCGTCCAACTTGAATTCTTCTGCGGGCTTTTCTTCTGCAGGACAAAAAGTTTGAAATATGTCGTAGTCTCTGGAGACGAAGTTGATAACGTGAGCATCTGGACATGGTGGTGTTGGTTTTTGTGGAAGATCTTCAGGATCCTGAATCTTGGATTTCTTCCTTCCCAAGAGCTCTTTGAAGTGGCCCTTGCTCAAGAGGTATCCAATTTCCCTCTTTAAGCCATTGCACTCGTCTTTCATGTGGCCAAAATCTTCGTGGAAGGCACAAGACTAAGACTTGTCTTTGAAGGTGGTTGTCTTATCATTCTTTCGGGGCCACCTTACTTTCTGCTTTAGATCCTTCATGGCACAAATCAAGCCATGGGTATCTAAGGAGAAACAATACTCAGAGATGCAAGGATAGTCTTCATCATCATCTCCTTCTTCGACTCCTCGCACGTTTTGATTGTTGAACTTGTTGTACGGATTTGAGTTGTTATTCCTATATGAGGATCCTTTATTCTTGTCAGGGGATTCTTGTTTTGTCTGAGCCCCCAATCTTTCTTGGATCCTTTTGTCATCTTCCAGCCGTACAAACCTTATTGCTCTGTTCCTTAGTTCATCTAGAGACCTGCAAGGAGTCATCACAAGATCATCATAAAAGGGGGAGCCCCTATGAAGTCCCATCTTGAAGGCTTCAACAGCAGTAGCCATGTCAAGATTAGGGATTTCCAGAGCTTCCCTACCGAACCTCATAACAAAATCCCTAAGGGATTCATCACTTGGTTGGATAACTCGGTATAAATCACTAATTAACTTCTCAAATTTCCTACTACAGGAAAATTGACTGTTGAACAAGTTAACTAAATGTGAAAAAGAAGTAACTGAAAGGGAGGAAGACTTAGCAGCCATTTTAATGTTGATCCTGTCAGTGTAGATCTGAAGCCTTTGCACCAGCAAGCTACCTTGAGTCTCTCAGGGATAGGATTGACCTCCATCCTTTCTTTATATTGTGCCACATGTTCTTCAGGATCAGTGGTCCCATCGTAAGTCTTTATGTTGGGGGTTTGGAATCGCTTCGGGATTTCAGCATCATAGATAAGTGGAGCAAATCTGGATACCTTATGGCTTCCCTCAGGTATCTCGGGGATTGGTCGTATCACCCCGGGAACACTTGATATCATATCCTTGAGCTTCTGTAGCTCCTTGGCCATAGCTTGGTTGATACCTGCATCCTGCATGGGACCACAGTTAGCGTTAAAGAATATAAGATCATACAAGTTACCTCTTTGTTGGGCGAAGGTTGGCATCCCGGATGAGTAGCTGGGATGAGAGGAGTCTGCGGTAGGAGTTGGTCCTCCAGAAGCTATGTTCCGCATGGGGATTATATCACGTTCATAGACTTCGGAGGATCGTTGATGTTGAACTCTTGAGGATCCTTGATTCTGAAAGAAGGATCCTTGAGGTTGGGAATTATAGGATCCTTGGTGTATAACCCAGAGGATCCTGGTGGAAGGATGGATGATCCTTGTTGGAAGTATGGGGATCCTTGAGTTTGCTGGCCCAGGGACCCTTGCTGAAGGATAGATGATCCTGGCTGAACCAACGAGAATCCTTGAGTCTGTTGACCCGTGAATCCCTGTTGAAGGATAGATGATCCTTGTGTGAACTGAGCCATGGATCCTGGACTGGTGAAATCCAGCATCCTGGGCATCAGGGGAGTGTGATCCTCCGCTGGCCTCTTAGTCTTCTTGAGATCTTCTATCTCAAGAAGGATCCTCCGGTTGGTCTTGTTCTGCTGCTCCATGTATGCTTTAACCTGCGAAAACATAGATGAAACATCACTATTAGTATTAACCACCGGCGCAGCAGGAGCGGTTTTCGAGCTCTGGAAGACTGGTAGTTGCGTCTTGCTTCCAGCAGCAGCAGGCCGTTATGGTCCCGTGATTGGCGGAGGCATCGGTGGCAAAGTCCTTGATGAGAGAGGAACCGATGACAGCATGGTTGATGAAGCAGAGGTTGATTGAGAGGCCACTGACAATGATATGGGTATGAAAAAAAATCGAAAATTGATAGGAGTAATATGGATTATAGCACCAACTTCCCCACGGTGGGCACCAAATTGTTTTGGACAAAAATCTGCTAAGGATAATGTATCCAAATCTGTTAATGTGAGGTCTAGTGCTACGATGATATCAACGATTGTATGAACGAAAAGAGAGTGAACACAGTGATTTGTTGCGAGGAAAAACCCTTTGATCTTGTTCAGATCAAAAGAAAAAAAACCCGGGTTATGACAACTCGTCGATCACCAATTTATTAATATCAAAAAAGGGTTACAATGGTTGTGGAGATTAGATCGATGTTACAATAGTAGCTAACGTGTATAGAAAGAATAGTGAGTTCTGCTCTAAGAGTGTGTGAGTACAAGTGATATATCTAATCTATCATATCTCGATGTTTATAAAGAAAATAAATACAACAATAAGTCATATCTATCCGCCACTATTCCACTAGTCTTCCAACGTTCATTGACCACGTGCTGGTAGCGAAATTTAAGGTGGACCAAGTCACATAGCCGTTACTTCTGTTGAACAATAACCTACACACATGAAAACAATTATTAAGTATATTAACCTCTGAGGATCCTTGATCTTCGACATGGTTCTGGAGCTCTTCGAGAGGATAACTGATCCAGATATATCTTCAAGGATAATATATCCTCAGCAGAGAAAATTTCAGTCCAAACAAGTAGTATTACGTTTGAAAAAGTTAATTATTGTGACAAGGTGGATCACAATTTGTTGAGTGTTTCTTAAATTTGTGATAAAAAGTACACCACCGTATTCACCGACAAGGAGTGCATAATACTTAAATACGGATATGTCATTCCAGTAGACATGGTTGTTATGCGATCTCCTTAGTCGAATGGTATTTATGTATTGAATATGAGTACTAAGGTATCGACTTCTACATTTGTTGAAACATGTTTTGTCTCTAAAGCAACTGAGAAAGACTCGATTATGTGGCATAGGCGTATGTGTCACATATATTTCAAAAAGATGAACTATTTGATGGCAAATGATTTAGTGGATGGGGTTTCAGTAAACATTTTAAGTTGACCGATCACCGTGTTGTATGCAAGAAGGGCAAACAGAAGAAAAAGTCACACCCGACAAAGTTATTTAATTCCATTGATACTCCACAGGATCGACTTCTTATGGTTTTTTTTAGTCCTATGAATCGTGCGAGTATTGTTGGAGGCTGGTACTGTCTAGCCGTGATTGATGATTATTCGAGGTACTCGTGGGTGTTATTTATGAGTTCTAAAGATCAGACACCAGTTCTTGTCAAGAAATTAATCACAACGATCGAATCACTTTACAAACATAAGGTGAGACGCATTCGGAGTGACAATGGTACGGAGTTCAAAAATACTATATTGGACTTTTTAATAGCATTCAGAAAGGGATCCATCAGGAATATAGTGCTCCTTACGTACCACAACAGAATGGTGGGGCTGAACGGAAGAATCGAACATTGGTTGAAGCAGCAAGAACAATGCTTGCAGATTCAAAGCTTCTTGTTCAATTTTGGAAAGAGGTTGTGAACACTTCTTGCTACACACTCAATCATGTTCTGATGGTTAAGAAGCTACAAAGGACGAGTTACGAGTTCCGAACAACCGCAAACCTAATTTAAAGTTTCTTGAACCTTCCGGGTGTCCTTTCACAATGTTAAAAAGAGATGCAGGAAAATTTGAGGAGAAGGCTATTAAAGGGTACTTCTTGAGCTATGCATCGCCAAAGAAATGTGTTTACAATTTCTTTTCAGGTTGTGTTGAAGAATGGTACCATGTAGACTGTCAAAGCTACACAACACCTTCTGCTGGAAAGGGTCCTAATTGGAGTTCGATTATGAGAGTTTATTTAATTCTTTTACTCCCATAGTTGATCTCCCGGATGAAGACTTGGTGCGCGCTTACTTGGAAGATCAACTGTTTTCCACACCAAGGGCTTCTAATTATAATGATGCAGTTCAAGATGATCTTCCTGATACTTCTGATGTAGTTTCTGTATCGTCAGATGATGGTCATTTTGTTGATTCTTCTTCTGCTCCATTTATTGATAATCCCGAGGTTGGAATCATCTCATGCTACTGAAGAGAATCTGACTAACTTAAGTGATCATGTTGTTGTGCCTTAAAATCCAACACTTCGGATGCATGTGTGTCATCCTCAAGACAACATCATTGTTGATCTTGATGTTGGTGTTCATATGCGACATCAGATTGCTAATGCAAGTGATTCTAATGTATTGTGTGCTTATGTTGACATCCATTCATCAGGAATCATGAGTATTGCGAAATATACTTGCTTTCTTTCTCAAATGGAACTGACAAGTGTTCGTATGACGCTTGCAGATTCGTCATGGGTCGAAGAAATGCAAGAAGAATTGCAACATTTTATTCGACTGGGTGTATGGGATCTCATCGATAAACCTGATCGGGTTAAGAAGCCTATCCCGATTAAATGGGTCTTTAAAATGTATGAAGGATGATCGTGGGGTCATCCTAATAAATAAAGCGTGTTTGGTCGTGCAAGGGTTTCATCAGCAAGAAGGCGTATATTATACCAAAGTGTATGCTCATGTTGCAAGACTGGAAGCTATACGCATATTTTTAGCCTATGCAACCTTCAAGAATATTAAGGTATATCAAATGGACATTAAGAGTGCATTTCTTAATAGGTAACTTCATGAAGAGGTGCTCATGAAACAACCTCCTGGTTTGAAGATTCTGACTATCCAGACCGTGTTTACCGATTACACAAGACTCTTTATGGTCTACACAAGCACCGAGAGCTTGGTACGACACGATTTTATACCATCTTACGAATATTGCTTCAAACGAGGAACTGTGGATGGTACTCTTTTCTACAAAACGGTCAGAGAATATTTGCTCATCGTCCAGAATTATGTTGATGACGTCATATTTGGCTCAACAAATGACAAGCTATGTAAGCACTTTGAAAATTCGATGCACACCAAGTTCGAGATGAGCTCGATGGGGGAGATAAATTTCTTTCTAGGGTTCCAGGTTCAACAGTCTGAAGACGAAATATACATTCGTCAGATAAAGTATGTGAACGACGTCTTGAGCCGATCCAAGATAACTACTGGAAAAGTCCCTTATACTCTTCCCGCGGTAACTAATTTGTCACCGGAAGAATTGGAGGGTAACGTTGATCTGACCCTATACCGAGCTATGATAGGTTCTTTAATGTATTTAACTACTACGTATCCTAATATTATGTTTGCTATTTGCTTGTGTGACAGGTATTAAGAGAGTCCTCGAGTGACTCATTTAGCGGCGGTGAAGTGTATATTTCACTATCTGAGGGGTAACCCTGACATCGGGTTATGGTATCCCAAGGATGATATTTTTGATCTTACTGCTTTTTCCGATTCGGATTATGGAGAATGCAAGATCGACTTCAAGTCAACTACAACTGGTTGTCAATTTCTAGGAAGCAGACAACGGTCTCCATTTCAACTGCAAAAGCCGAATATATGGCAGCCTCAAGTTGCTATTCACAGGTTTTTTGAATCCATCAACACTTGCGGGATTACGGTTTGAAAAAACGGTCAGAGAATATTTGCTCATCGTCCAGAATTATGTTGATGACGTCATATTTGGCTCAACAAATGACAAGCTATGTAAGCACTTTGAAAATTCGATGCACACCAAGTTCGAGATGAGCTCGATGGGGGAGATAAATTTCTTTCTAGGGTTCCAGGTTCAACAGTCTGAAGACGAAATATACATTCGTCAGATAAAGTATGTGAACGACGTCTTGAGCCGATCCAAGATAACTACTGGAAAAGTCCCTTATACTCTTCCCGCGGGTCATAATTTGTCACCGGAAGAATTGGAGGGTAACGTTGATCTGACCCTATACCGAGCTATGATAGGTTCTTTAATGTATTTAACTACTACGTATCCTAATATTATGTTTGCTATTTGCTTGTGTGACAGGTATTAAGAGAGTCCTCGAGTGACTCATTTAGCGGCGGTGAAGTGTATATTTCACTATCTGAGGGGTAACCCTGACATCGGGTTATGGTATCCCAAGGATGATATTTTTGATCTTACTGCTTTTTCCGATTCGGATTATGGAGAATGCAAGATCGACTTCAAGTCAACTACAACTGGTTGTCAATTTCTAGGAAGCAGACAACGGTCTCCATTTCAACTGCAGAAGCCGAATATATGGCAGCCTCAAGTTGCTATTCACAGGTTTTTTGAATCCATCAACACTTGCGGGATTACGGTTTGAAGTTTCTTACTACTCCAATTTATATTGATAATCAACTGCTATTGGTATCACGAAGAAACATATTGATATTAGGTATCATTTTATTCGTTATTGCTATGAAAAGAAATTAATTGACATAGAGAAGGTGCACGCGGATTTTCAGAATGCTGACCTGTTTAACAAAGCATTTGATAAAATACGATTTAACTTTTTGCTTGGTTTAAACGGTTTAAAATCTCTTGCTGATATCCTTAAGCTCAGATAATCATATTTGGTTTGTATAGTTTTTTGTTTTGTTTTGTTTTGTTTTCATTAATATTTTGGTTTTTGGGGGAGAAAAGAGAAAAATACAAAAATATTATGCTTTTTGTTTGTACAGATATAATCTAAAAACACTCAAATATTTCAAAAATTCAAAAACACTCAAATATTTCAAAAATTCAAAAACATTCAAATATTTCAAAAATCCAAAAACATTGAAAAATTGTTCTCCTCAAAAATAAATTTTGAAGAAAAAAGAGAAGATGATAGTACATTGGCCATCTAGTTCCAAATCCAATAAGAAATAAGCTTAAAGGGCTTGTATTGGTGCATTGGTAGGCTTTAACACAAGCAAGTAAGAAAAAGTAAGTGATATAAACATAAACGCTAGCCTAATCTAGCGAATTAACATCTTGAAGCATGGTTAATGTCTGTTTTAAGTCTCAAAATATTTTAAAGATTGTTGTGTGTCCATTCATTCATTTTGCTAAGGTATTCAACTAATTTTTCTTTTCATTTTGCAAAGAAAATCAACTTTATTTTTCTTTATTCTTGCTCAAGTATTGGATCCTCTATGTGTGTAGGAATATAGATCTGAGGGTTAAAGCCTAAGTATTCTACTTTATTTTCTTGGTGTTTCGTACAAGCCTTGGACCTTCTCCTCATATACTATAAAAAGTCAGGTATTTAGTGGAGGTTAAGGCCTATACAATTCAACTTATTTAATTTTATTTTGTTAAAATGGAACCTAATCTGCGTAAAGTAATACCAATCTCAAGGGGAAATTTTAACATTCTGCTTTATTTTCTATTTGTTATTTTTGCATAAGTAATGGCTAATCATTTTTAGTAAAGAAAAGGACATACATGATAAGCTTCATTGTATGAGATATTTCAATTGTGTCTGGAAGATGGGGCTACTTATGATTCGTGCTTAATTGAAAAAATTTTAATCATATCACTGAAACTTCAGAAAAAATTGTTGTTAAAGTTCAAGTGGACAACAAAACCATTGACTGACTTAACACCAGTCATAATAACCCTGAAATATAAAACTTTGATGGAAGGGGATTTGGTCAATATGATTATCTGCTCAACTCACAAAAATATGTACTGCTTTCGTAGAATAGATTTCATATTTGTCTTAGTTTTAATTTTGATTTTATTTCGAAAATATTCAAATTCAAAAATATTTTATTTTGTGATTGCTTTATTTTCAATTTCCGAGCTAAAGGGTATTTTTTTGGAAAAGAAAATACAAAAAGATTTTCCCACGTTTTTAAGTATTTCTTTTAAACTTATGTGTTTTTCAAGTAAAACGCGTTAAGGTATTATTTTTACCCTGTGTGGTAAACGTTTTTAAGGTAATGTTATCAAAAACGAGTTTTGATACTTATTTATTCATTGAAATGTTAAAATGAAATTTTCATTTTTACATTCATATTTAACACCCCATTCGTTACACTGTTGTAACGAATGGAACCCATTCGTTAACTTAAATGATAACGTATGAAGGCCATTCGCAGTGAAATATGATAACGAATGATGTCATTCATTACAGTTCATTCGCTTCCGCTGGTCTAATAACGAATGACTTCATTCGCTATGATTTAAATAACGAATGAAAGACGAATAGCTTGTTATTCGCCATGAGTTTAAGTTTTAGCTGTTTCGTTAGTTTTTGTTAACGAATGACTAAATGAATGGAAGGCCATTCATTAATTTTGAATTAATGAATGACTCATTCACTATACCTCATGACGCGTGCAAGTCTGACATTATATAAACCCCGGGTGAAGGCAAATGGGTCATTCGTCTTCCTCGATTCACACATTTCCTAAACAAACCTCTGCCAAAATTTTCCAGAAATTTCAACCTTTTTTAAATCAAGTTTCATCGATCAATTTTTGTTCACAAAGTATAGACGAACACAACGTAATCATTTTTGTCAAAATTGATGAACGTTTGAGGGGTTAATTAGGACCTTAAATAAATTGATAATGTGTTAACCAAATGAACAAATTAAACATTCATTTTTGTTATATCAGTCAATTATGGTCGTCAGGAGATAGTGTTATGAGTCTAGTGAGATCAGTTTTATATAGATTCTTGTTATTTATAGTTCAATTGCAAATTTGAATAGATGCTTGACTGTCTGGATGAACTCAATTTTGACCTTGACTGAATGAGAGTCAAACTATGAAATTTATCAAGTTTATTCGTTATAAATTACGAATGGAGGCTCATTCGTGTCTACAGTGGCCGAATGAAAGTCATATTTAGATAACGAATAGGTACATTCGTTTTACTTTATAACGAATGTCACTTCATTCGTCTTATATATGCAACAAATGGACTTATTCATTACTAAGCCATTCGTTATTCAACCATTCATCATTTAGTTAATAATAAATCATCTCATTCGTTATAATGAATGAACTCATTCGTCATAACGAATGGACTAACAAATAAGAATAATTTTTTTAAAAAAGAATACAAACATTCACTAAGTGTTAGTGAAATTCGTATATTTTTATGTATGTTCGGTTTTAGTAATGTTCGGGTTTATGATTCCAGATATGGAAGATGAACAAATGGTTGACCAAAGCTCAGGAACCACAAGCTCAAGCACAAGAAGCTGCACCAACCATAGCTGAGCTGACCTATGACAAGAAACACAACATCTGTGCATTTCTACAAGATGACTTTGTGGGACATGATATTTTTGGTGACGTTATTGCTTTCTTTGGTCGATCACGTATACATTATGCTATATCCGTTGATGTCCTAGTACATTTCATCATGATTCGTCCGTTTTGGGACAATGCTCGTTATGTCGATGCTAGAAGCATATCGTAGTTGCGGTGCAAAAAATGACTATCAAGATAGATGTTGATGTGATACGTAGAGTTCTACAGTTTGTTGATACGATAGACCATCGATGTGAGTTTGGCAAGACGTTGATCCAATGCTTATTTCAGAAATTATTCTACAAAGGTGCTCTTGACCGTTCACAGTATAACAAGGCGTAATTGTGCGAACAATACAAGTATATGCTTCACGTTATCATTCATTGCCTTGGTGGACGTAAAGGTGGATACGACGAGTGCAGAATCATGTTGCAATCTACTTTTGTTGCGTTGATACTGAACAAGCCGTTCAACTTCTCCGAGCTGATCTTTTATTATCTGAAGAAGAATTGCTTGGTTCGTCATTCAAGAATAAGTTCCTAATGTTTCCGCGTTTCTTGCAGCTGATCATCAATTATTTGGTTTCTGATTTAGTTATTGACCAGACATTGATGAGTGATGTAATGGTCTTGGAACACATGACTGAGTATATGATGAAGTGTATGAAGACGTATCGTAAACGGGCTGCTGAGGATAGACCAAGGTTTAAACGTTTGATTGGTCATTTTGCGAGACCTAATTATGAATGTCCATCTAATGATTGTTGGACCCACGATTATTCCAATTCTGAACATGAAGATGGACCAGGTGGGAACAATGATGGTAATGATGGTGGTGACGGAGGAAATGGAGGACATTGGGGAGCTGGTGGTCGTAAAGCAGTTGAGGCAGCAAATAATGAGGCTGCTCAGCATAAGAGAAAGGTTAAAGCTCGTAAGACAGAACAACCCAAGAAGATGTCGGTGCATAGGGGAAGTGGTGTGGAGATTGGTCCTGTTGAACCAAGGTCGTCAGTGCGTAAACAAGTAGCGGTGGTCTCTACTACTGTTAGTGCCCCGGCTATTACACTTATGAGCACGACAGCATCTGATCCACGTTTTCGTTCTATTCCTCAATCGATGTTGTTTCCTATGCTGACCTCTCCTATGACTACGATTGCTATAACTCCTGCACTAACGATGATGCCTATGCAGCCGTCGGCTCTATTATTTATGAGGTTCAATTGTCCTTAGGGTCCAGTGCAGCCAGTGCTTCCTACATTTCATTCTCTGACTGTTCCACTATAAATGGATATGTTGTTAAGCTTGATCCACCTCTTGGAAAGTCAAATGGTTGCTGATTATCAATTGCAATATCAAATGAGGATGGATCAACGCCGAATGGTAAGCCATATTGCTTATTGTCAGAAGGAGAACCACGAACTCCTTGAGCTTGTTATTGCTCAGGGGGAAAAGATAAAGGAACAGGTTAATGTTATCCTTCAACTTACATGCAAAGATGATATGTCGAAGAAGTTGAAGGGTAACGATGACGACAAAGACCCCGATGCAGGTATGGGTGGTAGTGAGCAGAAACAACATGCTAGTACATCTGCTGGTGGTGTTGAAACTGAGGGAAATGATCGACAGTTGGTAGTATATCAAGATACTACCAACGTGCAACCAATTGAGTCGATAAAAGCCAACACCATTTTATTTATGGACAGCGAGCGTGGTGTTGCCATGAGTTCGGATAATGCAGAAGAGATTGAGGAAGGAGAGTTCGTGGACTACACCTTATCCAGAGATCAAATCTCGTTGTTGCTGGGTTTGAATGACGTAGAAATGGTAGCGCTGGGAAACTAGGAGGATGCGGAGTGATAGATAATGACGAGCTCAGATGTGATACGAGTATTCCATCCCAGGACACGTCGTTTATTTGTGAAGATGTTGAGGTAGAAGATGTGACAGTAGAGGAATATCCTGATCTGTACCCACATTCCAATGTTGATCAGGGTATTCCATTCTTCACTAAAAAACATGTACAAGCTGCTAAAGAGCATCTTTAGAAGAAAAAGAAGAAGAAAGAGAAAGTATCTGAAAAGGGATCAGGATTGAAGGATTCTGCATATTCAAAAGATGCTGCTTTCGAGGGCATGTTTGAGGTACGCAACAAAGCCCGTTTCTCGAATATGATTGAAGTGTATTGGTATGCTGATAAAGAAAACCGAAAAGAGGTCAAAGCACGTGCAACGACTCACCAAAAGACATCATTCATAGCATCAGAGACCGTCAAAGGTGATATTGTATCGTGGCTTTGTGATTCTGATCTTAAGGTATGTAAAATTAAGTGGGAGCACGGTGTTCATTACTACCAATACATTACCTATGTTCTCACATTGTCGAGGTGGGATGTACGAACAATAGCAAATCAGTCGTTTGTGAATCGTGGTGGCAATTAAATGGCAGAATGGTTCCATCAACATCTGTTGTTTGAGGTTAATCATGACTTTAAATTTTCTAAGCCACAGGTTCCAACGAGAAAATACATAGATGAGATCAACCCACAAACAGGTTGGAGGAAACTCGTGTTGAAGGTCAAGCCGCCACGCACGATGAAAAGAGTGCCTGTAAAGACGTTTCCGCATAGTCTTTACAAGCCATTCAACCGGTGGTACTAAGATAACCTATCGGTGAAGTTGTTATTATTCTCGGTACAGGTTTGAAGATTGAGTTCACACCATAATTGATCCAATGTGACTTGTTAACTTATCGAATTCTGACAACGATGTATTATTTAAGACTGAGATCTGTTTGCCAAGATTGAATATTATGAACGTGTTATGCAATTCCAACGTGTCATGCATGCTTGCAACGCATTTGGAGTTCATAGCTGTGCAGACTAGAAGATGGAGAGGTTCTAGTGATTAAAGTCAAAGAGCACGAAACGAGGGGGAGTTTGTTAGTGCATTGTTTTTTCATCTCGGTCTTTGTACTTATTGTAATTTATTTATATTAATGTAAAAGGGCATTTTGGTCTTTTCACTAGTCCATACGTTATGTTTATGTGGTCATTCGTTAAGTATGTTTAACGAATGAACCCTTACTTATCTTTATTAGCCATTTGTTAAGGATGTTTAACGAATGAGCCTAATCATTACTATTAATGTACCATTCTTTATGAAATGTTAACAAATAAGGTATAGCGAATGAGTCATTCGCTATACTGTTAAGTTAAAGTAGGGATTGAAGACGAATGTGCTCCATTCGTTATGACCTGTATAATAAATGGAGTTCTTCTTATATATATAGGTGTATCCTAAAGCATAAATTAACAAGTGTGTTTATAATTATTCCGAGTGTCTTTACTCTGCCAAATTTCCCTCTCAGCACACACACACTGCGTTCACTGTATTGATTCACCTTTGACATATCAAGAACTAGATCTGTATAATAGTATGAATTGAATATTGATTTGCATCTGTTAATAAAGTTCTCTCAGTTTGAGTCATGTTATAGACTGTGGAGTAGATTTGGGAATAAATTAGATGTCTGAGTTAATGTTAAACAAGAAAATAAATGTTCAATATTAATAAGAATTGACCAAACATTTAGAAATCTGTACTACAGTGGCATTTTTATTAACATCGTAAAGAACCTAAACCATAATTTCATGGAAGGATGAGGTTTGTAAATGAAGCAACATATATACTTTATTTATTTTTCAATTTTCTTTTCTTTTAAGTAGTATTTAACATTTATCAATGAAGATGCATGCTTTATCATCATCAACCCT
Source organism: Bidens hawaiensis (assembly GCF_021521415.1). NCBI lineage: Eukaryota > Viridiplantae > Streptophyta > Magnoliopsida > Asterales > Asteraceae > Bidens > Bidens hawaiensis. Next base: position 39,072 of record NW_027494598.1, read on the forward strand.
TGAAGAATAAAACATTATGACAAACTCACTAGGGTTTTCTCCAGGACTTGAATAGAAAATTTGTCGGTGGTGACGGAGAAAACTCAAACGGCAAATGAGGCGGGTCTGCCTCACCAGACAGCATACCAACAACCCCTCGCATTGTAGGACGTACAACCGGAGATCACTGCAGACATAATAGCACGGTTGTGATATAAATCATTGCATGTTCTTGATCCAGTGAATGAATATTAGGATCAACGAAATCTAAAAGCTTCCCCCAAATGAACATATTAGAGATTAAACGTAACCAAATTCTAAAATAAAATTTCTTACCTTTAAGATAAAGAGAGGCTTGTCTGGTACTTGCAACCCGCAACCTTTGTAAGTAAAACGAACATCTCCAATCTGCAAAGTCGAGTGAGTTAGAAATAAAATAGTATGTTAATTATTTATGTTCTGCATTAACAACAAAATTAAGCTCAGATAATTGCCAAGCACTAAAGCACAAGTGTAGTAAAAAATATTAAATATTCTTTTGTAATCATAAGTTTATTTTGGATAGGGTGCAAACTTACTTTTTTTGCCATCTACAATATACATCCTTATTAAATGAATAATTATTTGTAATTTATTTTTAAATTCAAGATGTCGGATGTTTGGTTTTACTCACCTAGAGTTATCAGCCAATGATAGATCAACACGCAGAGTCACTTACCAATGTTTTTTTTAATAATAAACACATAAAATCAGTTTCCCACAAAAAAAAAACATGTGTTTCACAATGCTTAAAGCACAACTGCTCTCAAACTGCAATGGTATTTGGCTGCATATGACAACAAAACGTTTAGGCTATTGTGCAGGCCACAAGAACATTGAAAATAGGAAGAGATTGAAACCATTAATGAGACACAACTATATGAAAATTGGCACCCCTAACATATTGTGACAACGGAATACTTACATTACAATCTAATTTTATTTATTATTTACCTTTGCTTGCATTATGAAAGACAGTGTTGTTAAGATCCCGCAGATATAAAAAATTATAAAAATGAGAACACAACATTTAAAGAGACCTAATAAACAAAGTAATATACATCACATCTGATAAATCCTATGCTAAATAATAACTCATCAACATATATGGTGTTTCACAATTGCTTAAAGCACAAACGCTCTCAAGTTGCAGCGGTGTTTGGCTGCATATGACAACAAACCATTTAGGCTATTGTGCAGGCCAAAGTGACATTAAAAGTTGGAAGATATTGAAACTATTAAAGTGACACAAGTATATGCTTTGGTGTTTACAGAACTCAATGCTTGTGAAACATGGTGTATGTAATGAAAATTCGATAGCTGTTGTCACTTACTAATGTTCTTTTAAAAATAAATAAATACATAAAATCTGTTTCTTAAAAATATTACTGAAATTGTAATGAAAATTGAATACAATTTTCATTTTTGCTGCCCATGTCTACTATCAATCTACAACCAATGGGAAAATATGTTAATTAGAAAGAAACCGACTTGCATGATAAGTTTTCAGACCACAATTATAATATTGATAAACCCAATTGATAAACTCACAGTTTAAGCTAACACGAACATACAACTAAGATTTTCATACTATAATCCACACACACCCTCGCCGAGTAATCAGAGAACAACAAGAAAAATAAAAACGTACAATGATTGTATCACCATATAAGCATAACGTAATAAAGATTAGTTCTGGTGACAGAGATTAGAACCACCAATTAACAGAATGATAACAACATTAAAACTTAGCTAAATAAGGCAAAAAAATACAGATTCAGATTGTAGACGTGATTCTAATTGCAGATGACATAAATTAACAAAAGAAAATCATCTAATAGTTATAAACTTAAACAATTAGAAACATGCTTACAAAATACGCAATCGAAAACCAGAAATTATGGTTCATGACTACACAAATAATACACTAATACACAACAAATACAGTAAATAAACACAATTAACGAAGAATTATGATAATATTTCTAATCGCAATTAATTGCGTTGATTTTAAACAGAAGGAGATGATGATGTAAGGATGAAATAACATGCTTTAAGTGTTTTATATTGTGTGTTTTACTTGTTTATATGTATTGAAAACAAGTACTTTGATTGGTTTTATGTTTACAGGTGATCGGAGCTTTGAAGAGCTTAAAGGAGCTTAAAGGAACGAATTTGGAGCATTCATGATGGAATGGAAATGAAAGTAATGATATATGATATGATAGAGAATTGAAATACGAATACGTGACCGCTAACGAGGAGGAAAACAGTTGAAATGAAGATTTTATGAAGAAACGGTGTTTTCGTGTTGTAGCAGCCGTAGGGTAGTGACCAGAGGCCGTAGGCTACGCCTAGGCCGTAAGCTACGGTGTCCAGGTCGTAGCTTACGGCCGAGTCTGACGAGAAAACGTTTTTTCTTGTTTTTCTTCCATATTTGAGCCCAATTAAACCCTAGGTCGAACATGCTTCATACCCTGACATCCTTGGGCGATTTTGGGGCCATTCTCCACCATCATAACACCTTCCAATCATCATAATCATCCATGTTATCATCATCTCAACCAAGAATCAAGATTTCCAAGATGCTTATGCTAGGCTAAAGCTTCTGTGACCATCTCCGGGTGTAGGGTTGTGTTTGTGGTTAGACTTTTTGGTATTTTGAACCTTAATATTAGATTTGAATTTGGTTAATCATTCGATTAGTTGAATCTTTACGTTTGTTTGTGTGCTTAAACAGTTTTTCGTAATTGAATGCTTAAGATTGTATCACTAAATTGGTTTCAGGTCATCAACATTTTGGATTGAGTTCTTGTAACATTTTGGGTTTTCCTTTCCCTTTCGGGTTTTTAATCATTACCCGACCCGGGTTCGCGTTCGGGTATTTTACCAATAAAGTTCGTTATTGTTTAACATTTCATTTATTTATTTATTTTATTTTATTATAACTATGAATAACATGCAAAAACAACCCTTAACTAACTTTAATTCATTTTTGAACCATCAACCATAGATCGAGGACCACTTAGCATATATTATACAAATTATTTCCTTCCTTCCTTTTTCCTCTACCACCACCGACGGTGTACCCCCCGCCCCCCCTCCTTTCTTGGACCAAAATTTACGGATTAAATCAAGAAATTAACGAAAACAAATCTTTAGCCTACCTTATTCGCGTCACACCGACACTCCATACATGGAAATTTGTTACAAATTGCCAGCTAATTCGTTGATCAAAGCCGCGGCTATTTTGACCAAGTAACACTATAAATACCCAACCTCGTATCAATTAAACCTGCACACACACTCACCTCTTCTTCGCGAACCATAGCCCTAACATATTTACATCATACCAGTTCGTTAAGATCTGATTTCATATTCAGCTTTGAGCCGCAAAACCCACGTGTCGTTCACCTTCAATCCATCACCATTATAGGTAATCAATATATGTTTTGAGATCGGTTTTAGCCCAGAAACGATAACCCTAAATCATTCGTAACAAACATTAATCAATTAAACCAATTGAAAATCCTAGGGTTTATGTTTAATTTGGGGGAAAGCAAGAACCAGATCTTATGCTTTTATGTTTTTGTTTCTGTGTATTTAACAAGTAAAGGTGCTGGCTAGATGGCCAGCACACGTTATCTTAAAGTCTGAACCGGCCTGGGGCGCGGGTTTGAATCCCCCAGGGCGGGTTTTATTGTTTTTAATTGTTATTATTATTTTTAATCAAAGATGTTGATATTAATACATGTATATATACTTAAATATGCATTTTCTTCATAAAACGAACTCCGGATTTAATTTCGTGTCATTGGACCTTTATTAACCATGTAATGTACATATATGTATATAAATATGTGTGTATATATATATATATATATATATATATGTTGTACATATAATAGATAAAAATAACAATAAATTCTTTTTATCAATCGCTTAAATGAGATGTATTGTTATCTTATCAAAGCTCAAACTATTTATCTCGTATCTTTCCGTTAATATATTATTGTATATAATATTTAGTAATAATAATAGTAATAACAAGGATAACAATAACAACAATGACATATATAAGTATAATAACCCTTATAATTAACAAAAATGTACCTAATAATATTTTATCGAATCTCAAAACCCGTCACAAATATTAGTATTCCGCTATGATTATATTTAATCCTTGTTATTAACATCTAGGAATTATTTGTCGGTGAACTTCGAGGAGCTTGACCGTTCTCCATCCTAGCCTTTTCTTTTATTATCTTGTCTTCATTTATCCTACTCATTAAAGGTAAGTAAATTCACATCCCCCTTTTTACCGCTTTACAATTTTGGGGGCGTTATGCATTTACAATCAATTTATTGTTTTCACTACAAATCCGTTATATGCATAATTGTAATTGCTCGATTAGTTGTTATGTGCGAATAGGACTATGTGTTTATTTTTATGTTGGTTGGTACCTCATCCTCATCCTCATTAGTATGATCATACGCCGTCGAATTAGCTCGTTATCAGTATGATTCGAGTGAAAAGACAACTTTTATTTATTGTTATACTAATTGTAGTGGTTTACGATTATTGCATGGAATTGTCTTTTATTATTATATATACTAAAAACTGTGGTTTACTTGCTCAACTTTATGTTGACAAAATATATTTTTTTCACGCATGGCGCAGATAGCTTTATCGGATGAATCAAGTATTGGGAGTTAGATGAGACCTTAGGTTGCTTGATGAATGAAGAACATTTTCTTTTTGTTATAAGTTATTTATTATTGATTTGTAACGTTATTGTTAAGACAATGTTTGAGCTTTTGAAAATTGATATATGAATGAATAATTTAGATATTGACACGTGTATTTTACTTAGTGTCTTCTGAGCTATGATATAATCAATGTCTCGCCTCGGCATGTTCCGCCGTAGGTTGGGGTGTGACAGTTCTTATCGTCATTGACCCGTTTATCATTAACCGTAGCATTGATTTCATTCATCAATACCTAAAAGTGGTAATCAATTAGATTATTATTCATTTGTTCCAATTGTTCGGATTAAGTTTTGATAATCAGCAGAGCCAAAAATTTAGTATTTGCTTATTAATTCAAACAAAGAGATTTCTAAATAGGTTTAATTACTTGTCCAACTTGCTTCACAACCTGAAACCTGGAGATTGGTTATTTCCTCATAACTGCTTACAAATCAAAGTAACATTTTTTTCTTAACAAATCTTTCAAACCGCTTGCCATCGTTTGTCCATCTTAATATAATAATTATTAATTATTAACTTTACTTGCACTTTCCACCGATTCCATGTGGAGACGACCTGACTTACTCATACTAGTTATAGGTATTTAAGTCTTATAAATACTTGTTTTTTATTAGAGCACGACATCTACATCAGATGAGAGTTCTAGTAAAGCACTCATCAGGTAGCGGGTTTAGGGTTTGAGAGGGAGATAGAGAGAACCGTGAAGTTGAAATTAGATATGGGTAGGAAATAGTTATGACCCATGTAAGAGTTATTTGGGTCAAACCGGGTTAAATCAATGAGAGTTCACCATTCAAAAATCAAGCAATCTGGTTGCTTCCATAAGGGGGTGGGGGCAACTACATCGCGACACGTAGGATTTTAAAGATTTCGTTTATATATATTATAGATAGATTAATAAGGGTGCTAAATAATTAATTATCATCTCCTAATAGTTTTGATTATTATCAAAATTATAATCAACTTTTAAAGATGTTTGTAACTTTTAGCTTTAACATATACCAAATAGAAAAAAAAATAAAAAATAAAAACAGAAACACTTGATTTGAGTGGTAGATGCTAATTCGATTAACTAATTGAGATTTTTTTGGACAGATTAACAAAAATCGACCTTTACATTTACATAGACTTTTAGTTCTTGCATGTTACAAAGATAAATGCCAAAAACACATACTATATGTTCATTAATTCTTGCACAATTTGTCCCTTTTCACTATCGTGGTTAGATTATTCTAGTTAAGTCTAGTCATTTTCCTTGCATAATAGGGTAGTTTAGTATTTTTACCCTTAAGAGACTCTTTATGTAATTATCTTTAAATTTAGGCATTTATACAAATAATAAATATGTTCTCTCTGTCTTCCTTCTACATTCACCCACTACCACCGCCTATCACAACCACCACCAACACCGCCCATACCTACCACTACCGCCCTGTGAGTTCAAATCGAGAACATCAATTAAGTATGACAAAAATGCTTCCAACAACTCCGGAGAGCTTATAACACTTCCACACCTTAGAAGTTAGATCTACGTCTAAAGGAAGACGTACTTTTGTGTAATTTAGGTAAAAACAATACAATCATAACCAACCTTTGTCATGGTAGAAAACCCAACTAAAATTAGGGTTTTTATTTTCTTAACTCTTTCTTAAGAAAAATCGGAGATGCCAACCTTTTGGCTATATAAATAAGAACCCGGTGACTATTGGAAAAAGCCCTACGGTTTTGTTATTTTCCATTTTTTTCAAGGTAGGAACCCTAATCCAGCATGCTAGTAGTGACTACTTATAGCCGGCATTGGTGTGGTTGCTATCGCATATGATTTTGGGTTTTCAAGATGTTAAGGTTGCTGCCGTATATAGTTTGGTGTGGTGTTTGGTGGTCGTTGGTTCTGCCATGATGGCCGGAGTTGAAGATCGTTGTGGTGACGTAGTGGTGTTTGGGGATATGGTGAGAAGTAAGAGAGATGGTTAACATTGGGTATACGGTGGTGGAGTGGTGTTTTTGATTTCTTATATCTTATATATATTTATTCTTTATTTTTAATTATTAAATTAATGATGTCAAATTAAAAAATCTATAATCGTGTGCATTGCATAAGACTACATTTAACGGGGAAAATTAACTGGGTTAAGGATAAAGAAATTAACGCGGCAGTGCTTTAAGCATAAAGGATATTATTTGTCATATAGTTTGCTAAAAGACAACTATTGAAAAAACGTGCAAAAAAAATAACGAGTTTTGCTATTTTGTTTTAATAAGTAGGGGCAAGAAACTTGTTATGCGTATGCAGGTGGGTGTTTGAAAAGTGGATATAAATAAATAGTTCACTATTTGAACAAGCGGACTTTAACTTATTTTCAATTTTCATAACAAAAAAAATGTGGTACGCTGGAATACACACATGTATTGTAAACTACTAGTCTGCTCGTTAACTAAGAAAACGTCACCCCTAGTCTGCTCACGTGTCAAGGGGACTTATAAAGTATGTGTCTTGAACCAGCAAACTCTAAGGAAAAGACAAAATATGTAAGAGAATAAACCATTTTGCAAGATTAAAAAGTAAGTATGTTTTGTTGAACAAGTGGATTCCATAGTATCATGTCTTTGAAATGCCAACAACCCTAAAAATTGTTGAAATATATGCTTATTGTCAAATAAATGTCAAACATTTGTTTGTATAAATACTTACTAAACAATTTTTCTGGTATTGTATTTTGTATATATTGTCGAGTTACTATGGATTTATGGAGTATTATTGGGCAGATTGGTTGGATCACTACATATGGGCAAAAGAAAACGATCAAAGAAGTGTATATAATTCAAAATCCCAAGAAAACCCAAAAAGGCTATTCAGGAGTGTAACATCCTAAAATATTCTAATATTAAATAAAGAAAGTCGCGTTTAGTTATCGTGTGTTAATAGTTAACTTATGCCTAATAAAAAAAGGACCATGGACTTGGATTAATTAAGATGGATTAAGGGTAATGGGCCTTAGGTCCATAGGCTTTAAGGGATATAAATATCCCCTTAAACCATCCAAAAACCCTAACTATAAATCTCTACACACTCCAAAACACACACACCACACACCACATTATACACGGCCGAGAGAGACGAGAGGGGCTTGAGGCCAAACGAACGTTAGTTGGTATTAGATCTTTATTACACGAGATCTAGAGTGCATAAAAAAGTTAAACGAGATCTAAACGAGAACTAAAGGTATGTACTTGACCCTTTAAAGTTTACGTTTTATTAGCGTTTAGCATTGAAACTTAGAACGAGAGTAGATCGGGTATAACGAAACATAAAGTTGTAAACTTGATGATAAATACGAGTGTAATGAACCCGAAAATGGAAACGGCTTGGTTAATGAACCCTTAACACTAGTATTGAACGTTTTTGAACTTAAAGGTCCAAACTTTACGTGTTTTCGGGTCAAACCATATCCAAAAACGACCATAGGAATGATCGCGGGTTAGTCAAATACCATACCCATGGATTTCTCGGTAAAACGATGATGATTTTGGGGATTAAGGATGAACAGCGGCGGCTGCTGCACAACTTCGCCTACAAGCGAACTTCGCCTGCAAGCAAGTTCGCTTGCAAGCAAGTTCACCTAACTGATCACTTCGCTGATTGACTAAGTTCGCTGCAGCAAGTTCGTCGTAGATAAATTCGTCTGTTACCAAGTTCGCTAATGCTCAACTTCGCCTGGCATATGTTCGCTTAAGGTTAACTTCGCTTGATGTTAAGTTCGCTACAAGCAAGTTCGCCTACCTTATCAACTTCGTAGAACCATATGTTTGCTGGACTCTAAGTTCGCCGAGTCTTAAGTTCGCCGAACCTTAAGTTCGCTTAAGTTAAGTTCGCTTAACATGCATTTTAAGGTAACGAATGAGTAGGTGAATAAAATAGTAACTTAAAATCCTAATAGGAAATGAGTTAAGACAGTTAATGAAAATAAAATTTTTCCAAGCTGACCTGGCAGCTCGACCCCAGCCAGGGGCTCTGCCCCTTGGACCCTGCTAGGGGCTGCAGCCCCTAGACCCCGCTGCCAGTGGCGCTGCCCCCGGACCCCCGTTCGTTGTGGGTTATATAAAGATAGAAATACAACATGAGTAGTAGTAGTAGTTAATTGATACATGTAAATATTATACAGTTAGCCGTGCACAGCTCAAGAAGGGAATAACGATTAACGGAGAGCGTAACAGGATTCAGGTGAGTTTCTAGCCCCATTTATGTGTTATGTTTTCGGGGCTGTGTGCATACTCAATATGTTTGTTAATACGCTTATCCTAAGAGATAAGTGTATGCCTTATGTGAATAATGTGAAATGTATGAATGATTGCTAGATGGTACGTGAACGATCTTCGGATATTGTACGTACTGTCAGGTTGTAACGTTATGTATAAGGTAAGTATGATACGTATGCTTATGTGTATGAACGTGATAAAGTTAATAAAAGAAGGAAAGGATGGTTTTATGGTTGTATGGTTACGAAAAGGGTACCGAGCCCTAATAATACTCGAGGTATGATGTATGGTTGTATGGTAACGAATAGGGAATCGAACCCTACTAATATTCGAGAACTAGGGAACCGAACCCTACTAATATTCGAGGAAAGAGGGTACCGAGCCCTAATAATACTCGAGGAAGGAGGGTACCGAGCCCTAATAATACTCGAGGAAGGAGGGTACCGAGCCCTAATAATACTCGAGGAAGGAGGGTACCGAGCCCTAATAATACTCGAGGAAGGAGGGTACCGAGCCCTAATAATACTCGAGGAATGTAGGGCGTAATGCTCTTTATAACGTAAGATATGAAAGCAAGTTAGTACAAAAGAAAGTATGAAAGTATGAAAGTATGAATGAAAGAATATAAGTTTGTGTGTATTGTATAATGTATGATTAAATAGAACTCACTCAGCGTAGCTGACTTTTAGTATGCACGCAGGTGAGTAGAATGAGGCAGCTCACTTGAGGAGACACGTGGCATTGAATAAGAGGTTGGCATCAGAAGGCTCAAGACGTGATATGTTTTAATTACTTTGTTTTTTTTGAAAGACAAGTTGTTGTTTAAGACAAGTTTTGAATTGTTACGAAATGTTTTATGAAAGTTTTTAATGTTCCGCGAATGTTTTAATTAACTCTGATATTTAAAACTGCGTTTATGAGTAAATCCAACACGAAAGTAGGGCTACCGGTAACGGGGCCTTACAAGGAGGCTGAGATGCCTAACAACCTATGGTAACATAAATGCCATAAACTAAAACGACTGTTACTTCCTTGCAACATGTCACACCTCCAGCTAAGCCAACTCCTCAGTCCTCCTCACAAAAGGAGATTGTTGTAAGCACAGGGGACCGCATGAAATAGTTGAAGGGTTAATCAACACTCCAACTCCAAGCCCCTCTCCCATGGCTAATTCTATTTCACCATTAGAACACCATATCATCACAACAGAAGAACTAGCTCGAGTATTTACCAAAAAAAATATATCATCATTGAAAGTATTCATTTATTCACCTCACTAGAAAGGATAACCACAAATGAAATTGCTTATGTTGAGATCCCAAAGCTTGAGGAGGAAAATGTCCCAATCACTACAGGTGATTTGAATATGGGATTAGGAGCAACTACTACAACAGTTGAAACAACTGTTTCACTAGACAGTAGTTTTGGCACTAAGACTCATATCCTGGAAACAACCACTGATATTTTTAAATCCACACCAGTTGGAAGTCCCTAGTACCAAGAATAAGGGGCATATGAACAATTTCAAGATGCAGATCCTGAATTTGTTAATGTAATCCTAAAGTAAGTTAGTTTATGCAAAATTTATTGAGGAATTGATGGCTCAAGAAGCTCATCACAATAATGAATCAAACTCAAGCCCAGCAATCCCAGATCACACTCAATTGTTGGCCTCCATTTGGAGCGAATTCCAAAATTGCATCCACCAATTTGTCACTTCAAAGCCACCAGCCACTCAAAGCTTTAGTATATCGGAGGGTAAAACCACCTCTTCGATAGAGTATGCTGAGCTAAAAGCCTTTCTCACCAATCAGTTTCAAATACTTCAGACAAAGGTCAACAATGACACCACAATGTTAAGATATTCCTTAAATACTCTTGCAAATGAGTTAAGGAAACAGATGGTTGACTAGAGAAACCAACTTGCAGAACTCACAGGCATTGCTCCTCATTCACCATGGTTTAAAGAGTGTCCTTAAGGCCTTTTAAAGAGTAGCTGAAAAGAAATCAGATAAGTCATCAAACAGAGTTGCAAAAGAAGCTGCTTAGTTGAAAGAAATGATAAAAAGGGAGAGAGAACAAAGGACAAGGCCATGGTCAGGAAAGTAAGAGAAAAATCTAATGAAAAAAGTTCATCGAAGACCAAGAGACTAACGTTCATGTCCCAAAAAGATGGAAAAGAAAGAAAAAGGTGTACAAAGACTAGTAGTTTCACAAACTACTAATGAACAACAAACAATTGTGTCACCAACAGCTGATACAAAACCAATTGTTTAACAAATTGTTGATGATTAATAAAGACCAACAGTTACTCAAACTACTAGTGCTCCCCAAGAACAAACATTGTTTTAGAGACTGTTGTAACACTCAAGGTTCCACAAGAACGAACAACTAATCCAACGGTTGTTGACACCTTGAAGTCAATGTCTATTCAAAAGACTTTTGAAGAGAAGAAAGCTAATCCTGCTTAAAGGAGATGACTCACCACCTTCTCCTCCTGCCTAGAAGTTAAACCCAAAGAATGTTGAAGATCTTAATTCTTATCAGAAGAAAGAGGTTGCAAAAACTTTGGTAGAGGCTTCTAGGATCATGTCTGATTAAGAAGATGCAAGAAAAATATATCAACAACAGCTTCTGAATAAAAGATACTTTTTATAACAAGCTTATGAAAGAAGCTTGGCTGTTTTTGAAGGACCAATAGTTGGCAAACAACTATCGATGGAAGCAAAGAATGCTGCTATCATGTGGCTTCAAGAGCATGCAAAATACAAAGTCTCCATTTACAAATTCATAGGTTGGACATATGAAGACCAAATAGTTGAATGTGAGAGAACAGAGAAGCTTACTTAAAATACCCTAATTAGCATTATCCTGAACTTGATTGGGAAGTCGTAACAAAGGGGATAAATGAGGAGAAATAGAAGTAGATCCTTAAAATGAAAATAGAACTAGTTGAAGCTAATTTCCCTTCCAGAATAGAAACTGCTAAATGGGGAATTTGTAAGCTCAGGGTGGATAGAGGGATCTTGTGTAGGAAAGAAAGAAAGATTCAAAAAAATACCATGAACCGAAAGCTCTATCATAAATCAAGATCCCTAAGAGGCAAAGAAAAACACAAAGTACTGCTATGATCACTTCAGCAACTGATTAAGGGATTAAAACAAGGAAGCTAGCCCTAAAAGTCGAAAAAAGAAGGCTGATGTGTGCCTAATTCAAGAATCTATATCTATGAAATAGATGTGTACCTGATTTTCGAATCTATATCTATGAAACAGATGTGTGCCTGATTTTCGAATCTATATCTATGAAACTCACAACTAAGCTTTAATTTTAAAACGGATTATCCTAATAATTCCACACACAACCGGCAAGTGTACTAATCGTAAGTAGTATAGAACTAAGAAGTCCGAGTATCGAACACAAGAACATGTGAAAACGCTTTATATTATAAACCCTAGACAAGACCTTCATAAGAATAATATTTTGATTAAATTTAATATTAAAATCTACTTGACCTAATTTACTTTAAACTAACTTAATTAATTTAACTATACTAACTGACAAACTACCCAAACTTAGAACACTTAACAACCCTTAACTACGATGGAGAAAACATCTACCCAGGTAAGAATCAAATTGACGACTCAACAAGTAAATGGATTAAATGATCTCACAACACCGGTATCTAAAGCTGGCACAACTAAGTTCGCTCAAGCTAGCTAGATCACCTCTCGGTCTCACTAACAAACCCTAACTACATTTAATTGATTAGAAAAGCAAACCGTAAAACGATTACTAAGGTGTTCTAATGTCGACTCTCCTCTCAGACTCACCGACAATCAACCCTAATATAAATGAATACTACACAACCAAGGATAGAGGAACAATTCAATTTAACACAAATTAGATCAACTAGTCGCTCAAAAACCCAAACCCGCCAAGAACCGAACTCGTTCTCAGGCATTTATAATCCAAGCAAGCAAAGGCTATGAGACAACCCTAACTCCTTATCACCTCTCGGTCTCTAAGAAGGTGTATACATGCGGATTTTAATCAAATAACTCACTTAACAAAACCCTAAGGTTGTACATACCGCAAACAAACCCTAAAAACAAAGTCTAGAATTAAACATGCAAAAATCAATCAATACAAAATCAACCAATCAAAGCATGAGGTTTATGAAGTAATATTAATAATATTTCAGCAACTAGACATAACCTAATTCATATTTAAATCAACGTTTACAATAGCAATTCAAGTCTTTTGATCAACCAATCCATAATTCTCATCAAACTTGAACAATTATCATCATACCTAGGTAGAACTAACAAGATTAGCCAAACATCTAAAATGGACAGCAGCATGTACTTATAAAAGCATTCATATTATTCATCCAAATCATAAGTAAACTCAATCCACAATCAATAAAAATTAGACACAACTTAATCCTTAGTTCAATTACAAAAGAATTCAACTTTATGATAAAAAAAAAAACAAGACAATAATGAATCATAAATCAAACCAAAGTATATGTTGATGAAATATGATGAAGATGGTTGTTCTTTGGATGCTTAAACACTTGATAATATCTTTTAATCTTGGCTGCAAAACTCCTTCTTCCTTCCTAACAGCTACGATCGGAACTTCACAAAAGGATTAGGGTTTTTTTTTTCTTTGTGTTCTTCTTGCTGGTTGCTGCAGATTTCGAGATTATAGGGCTGGTTAGGGTTTTTTTCTTGTTGTTTATTATATTATAACACATATGGGCTTCATTAAATTGATATGGGTTGGGCCTTTGACTTGGTTCTTCATGAATAGTGCATAAAAGGCCTCTAAGTCTCTTTCAAATGTCGTTTTCTTTCTCTTTAAACCCTTAACCTATAAAATACATATTCATGTAAGATCATATTCAAAACAAGTTAAAAACATTAAATATTAGATGAAAAAATGATTAAAACAATGATAAATAGTGCATAAAACTAGTGTGTTTTACAATACATCAAATATCCCCACACTTAGGACTTTTCGTCCTTGAAAAAGGAGTATGCATAGGATCATAAGCGATAAATAGTAGCAACTCAACTCTTGATTCTTTTAATATTAGAAAACATTATCAAAACATTAACTGTGATTGCCAGAATGCTGGTCTACTTTAAACCCATGTTCTTTCCATACACAATGAGACAAATAACGTGTGACGGTTTTTTAAGTCTATATGAACTTGTGGGAACCAAAATTAATAACAATATTTTTATTCTTTTCTTTTCCTTGGTTTTGCTGATCCGGAACCACCACAAGTTGACTTAGACCTCATATCCAACTGATCAAAACATAATGTAATATTTAAGCAAAAACTGAGACGATCAAAGATATTGTTTATCCACCAAAATTTAAGCATTAAGGTCTACTAGGCAGCCACATAGATACTCAACTAAGTGCAATTAAGAACTTACTAGTTAGTGTTCCCTACTACATGGCATTACCCCCATTATCAAGCAACACCCTAGGACCATTACCATCGGTGAGTATACACAAATTCATCTGTCGGTTTACATATGATGTGAGCCTTCTGGTCCGTTTCTTAATTGTAGTAGGACGCGAGCAAGTTGACCTCATATGGCTAACAGCGTGGTTTGATCAAGTCAATAATGTAATTTATACTTTAAAGCACGAGTTATCAAGTTTTATGACTTATGATTTTGCAATAAGTTGCGGGTTTGCTATTTTTAGCTTATTTAAATATTCACAAATCCACTTAGGCGATGTGAATACCCAGATGATATATCGTATACCGACCTATAGTATCCAAACCCTGGAGCATCCCATCAATATAGAATTTAAGGTTATAAAACCATACACTTATGAAGTGTCTACCACTAAAACTAGAAGTATGTTTTTTTATGTTTATATCATGGGCTGACTAGTATACCCTAACGTTAAACTTACCCAAGCATCGTATCAGCATTCACTTTTTTCATAAAAATTTAGCAATCATATTAAACATGAGGTTTAAGTATGGCCCAGGCTTTCATCCCAAAATTATTTTAACGCATCCCACTATAGTTCGAGAAAATTAAGATTCAATTAAAGTCAAACATGTACTGTCTATACCAACTAAAGAGCTGAGCCTACTGACACATCCCAAATTATATGCTCTGATTCTAAAAAACTCATATTTATTTTAAGAATTCAAGAGTGATAATGATCGGTAGTTAATATCATTTCCTGTTTAATGCAAAAATAAAAATAAAACAAGGGATAAAAACTTTTAAAATTCTTTTTGGATTTTTTTTAACAAATTTTCTCTTTATTTATTTTTCTACAACTAAGCAAAATAAACTCCCATCCCCACACTTTAACGACGAATCGTCCTCGATGAGCATTAGGACAAGAAAGAAAAAAATAAAAATAAAAACTAAAATTGCAAGAATAAAACACAGAACAGGTTACTCCCTTTGTATGCAGAATCTTCACCAGTTGTGTATCAACCAAACGGCCGTATAGCATTTCATTCGCGGCCGCAACCTCTGGAGAACAAGTTCTAAAACGACATTAGAGCTACCATGCGCTTAAAATAACCTGTAATAACTCAAACTCGCTCGCCTGTAGCGGCGTACAAAATAGAAAAAAAAAACATAAGAAATAAACGTATTTTTGTATTTTTTATTATTATTATTATTTTAATATTAATATATTTAGAAGGTCAATTCCCATCTTCACACTTAAATTTCAAATTGTCCCCAATGTGAGACAAGAAAAATACAAAATAAAATAAAGAAAAGAAAATGAAATAGACTCCCCTGATTAACAGCAGTGGTCGTGTGTCCTAAGTCATGTTCCGTGCCCTCCAATTCGAACGCAAACCTCAAACTTAAGTGCTCTCTAACAAGCTGTTACTCATGAACGAACACGACTCTAAACCAATCAATTTTGAAATGTCACGGCAAATCATGAAATAGTTGCTGTTCACACGCTTATTTCAAACTATAGCTCATCAACCGTCAACAACCACCCAGAACAACCGGGTTGCCTCCCGGGAAGCGCTAAGTTTACAGAATAGTCTTTAGCCAAACTCACTACTAAAACCTCAATCAAAAGGGTTCTCCTTTATCCTATTTTCGTCAATACTCCTCAACACCCTTGTTTTACAACTAAATGGGAAGAAACTAAGTGCATTACTCATGTGGGCCCGAACATCTGAATATATCTTGATCCACCTATTCTTGAATTCCCCAAAAAATGATTCAGTGAAGTGAGGTGGGGAAGACAAAATCTTCACCAGACTATGATCCATGAGCTCGGATATCCTCCTTCTTAATTGTTTAGTCAAGTTTTTAAATCTCAACACATCCTGAATGGAGATTGAGTACGGTTCATGCTTTGATTTTTCATAATCAAGGTGTAATGTCGGAAGGACTAAATCACCTACTACCTCATGGCTCTCCTCACAAGGCTCCTTCTTGATCCCCCACACTTGTCTCGTTATACAATAGATCTTCAAGCAACTTTAAAGTGGGTCAAACTCTTCTTCATCCATAATAGTAAAATCCATTAACTCTTCACCAAACTCACCCATGAACTCGTCCTCCCAAGAGGGAGCATGCTCCACCTGTATTTGCTTCTCCATTCTAGTATCCTCAATCTCACTTAGGGGTTCAATAAGCATTTGAATCAGAGGTCGATGTGGAACATATACTGAATCATTTAAATAGCAAACAACCCATCGTCTATTATTGCTTCCAATTTTGGGGTTGGCTCTAGTATATTTCCCGACAAGTCTTTGTACCCTAAGAAGTTCCACATTTGATCATATGCAAAACGGTATGGAGGCACTACACAAAGAGATTACCAATGAGCTTTTTATGCCTCGATTTCTATCTTCCTTCTATCATAAGGATCATGTACCCCGTGGTTTTCGCCACAGACTTTGCACCATGGTTCTCCAACTTGTAGTCTGAACATCTTCTCTATAAAGAACACTCAAAAGAAAAGCATCATAGGCACAAGATAAACTAATTACAATAACTAATCTAATCTAAATATAAACACGAAATAAAATAGGCAAGTCCCCAACTCGAGTTGTTCTCTAATCGCCTCAAACCGTGTCCCCAGCAACGACGTCAAAACTAGATGTGTGCCTAATTCACGAATCTATATCTATGAAACTCACAACTAAGCTTTAGTTTTAAACGAATTATCCTTATAATTCCACACTCAATCGGCAAATTTACGATCGTAAGTATTATAGAACTAAGAAGTCTGAGTATCGAACTCAAGGACACGTGAAAACGCTTTAGATTGCTAAACCCTAGACAAGACCTTCCTAAGAATAATATTTTGATTAAATTAAATATTAAAATCTACTTGACCTAATTTACTTTAAACTAACGTAATTAATTAAACTGGACAAACTGACAAAACTTACCAAACTTAGAACACTTAACAACCCTTAACTGATACGATGGAGAAGACGTCCTCCTAGGTAAGAATCAAATTGACGACTCAAAAAGTAAATGGAATGAATGATCTCACGACAACGGTATCTAAAGATGACACAACTAAGGTTCGCTCAAGCTAGCTAGATCACCTCTCAGTCTCCCTAACAAACCCTAACGCCCTGTTCTTGAGTTTTCTTAAAGGAGGGAAAGGAAAGGAAAACTAAGCAAAGTTAAAAAAATGGGTGTTCTTGAGTTTTTTTTTAGGATGGAAAGGAAAGGAGTAGGAGGAGTTAGGAGGGATTAAATTAATGTATTTTTCCAATAAGTTATTCTCCCAAAAATGGGATGATTACTAAGGATAACTATTTTTTTACATAGTTATCCTTTCATTTCCTCTAATTTCCTTCCATTCCTTTCCCTTTCTTATCCTTCCCTCTCCTTTCCTTTTCTTTCCTTGGTTAAAAAACTCAAGAACAAGGCGTAACTGCACTTGATCAGAAAAGCAAACCGGAAAATGATTAATAAGGTGTTCCAATGTCGACTCTCCTCTCGGACTCACCGACACTCTAACCCTAATGAAAATGAATTCTACACAACCAAGGTTAGAGGAACAATTCAATTTAACATAAATTAGATCAACTAGTCGCTCAAAAATCCAAACCCGACACGAACCGAACTCTCGCTCATTCCTAATCCTAGCAAGTAAAGGCTATGGGACAACCCTAACTTCTTATCACCCCTAGGTCTCTAAGAAGGTGTATACCTGCTGATGTTTATCAAATAACTCAATTTACAAAATCCTACGGTTGTACTTACCGCAAACAAATCCTAAACACAAAGTCTAGAATTAAATATGCAAAAATCAATCACTACAAAATCAACCAATCAAAGCATGAGGTTTATGAAGTAATATTTATAAAATTCCAGCAAGTAAACACAACATAATTCATATTTAAATCAAAGTTTACAATAGCAATTCAAGTCTTTTGATCAAACAATCCATAATACTCATCAAACTTGAACAAAAATCATCAAAACTAGGTAGAACTAACAAGATTAACCAAGCATCTTAAATGGACAGCAACATGTACTTATAAAAGCATTCATATTACTCATCCAAATCATAAGTAAACTCAACCCACAATCAATAAAAATCTAACACAACTTAATCCTTTGTTCAATTACAAAAGAATTCAAGTTTATGTTAAAAACAAGACAATAATGAATCATAAATCAAACCAAAGTATATTTTGATGAAATATGATGATGATGATGATGGCTGTTCTTTGGATGCTTAAACACTTTATAATATATTCTAATCTTGGCTTCAAAACTCCTTCTCCTTCTTCCCTCCTAACAGCTATGATCGAAACTTCACAAAAGGATTAGGGTTTTCATTTTTTATTGTGTTTTTCTTGCTGGTTGCTTCTGATTTCAAGATTATGGGGCTGGTTAGGGTTTTTTTTCTTGTTGTTTATTATATTATAACACATTTGGGCTTCACAAAATTGATATGGGTCGGGCCTTTGACTTGGTTATTCAAGAATAGTGCACAAAAGGCCTATAAGTCTCTTTCAAATCTCGGTTTCTTTCTTTTTAAACCCTTAACCTACAAAATACATATTCATGTAAGATCATACTCAAACAAGTTAAAAACATTAAATATTAGATGAAAAAAACTTAAAACAATGATAAATAGTGCGGAAAACTAGTGTGTTTTACAACACATCAAAGGCCGACTGGAAGGAGGAACTACATGCCATCAAGGATATTCACAGAAACGCCAAGATGGGCTTTGAATTTGATGTTCAGTATCTGCCTCCATGATCCTCTTTGACAAATTCTTCTACCTTACAAACTGAAAGTCAAGGCCAATCAAAACCAAGGATTATCAAATGGACTAAACTTAAAGGAAAGTGGTCTTTCCTTGTGGCATCATTCAGTCTGTGGTAGTCGATGTTGACTCCCCAACCAGTCACAGTTCGAGTAGAAATGAGCTCGTTCCTCTTATTGGTGACGATAGTCATGCCACCCTTTTTAGGAACCACTTAAACTGGACTAACCTAAACGCTATCGGAAATGGGAATATGATCTCCGCATCTAGAAGTTTAATAATCTCCTTCTTCACAACCTCTTTCATATTCGGATTAAGCCGCCTTTGCGGCTGAATGACAATTTGAAATTATCCTCCATGAGGATTCTATGAGTGCAAAACGAAGGGTTGATACCCTTGATGTCGATAATCTTCCATGCAATCGTCTGCTTGTGCTATGTTAGCATCTTCAACAACCTTTTCTTCTCGACCTCCGTTAAAACAGATGCAATGATAACCGGCAGCTTCATCTCTTCATCTAAAAAGGCATACTCCAGATGAGCAAGCAGATCCTTAAGCTCTAAGGAAGAGGGAACAATCTCGACGGAAGTTCTGTCCATCGGATCAACTCGTACGATCTCGACAGACATGCCAGATTCAGAGCCATACGACTCGAAGCCGTCATCCTAGGAATGAATAGTCACAACGACCATCTCAATCTCTGAAATCTCGTTATCAAGAATCTGGGTGTCGGAGGAAGATCCTCCACATATTTCTCTGAAAAACTCCCCAACATGTGCCATCATGGTATCGATAAAGTACAAGGATCATCAGCAGACTTGGAGTACTTAAGCGACTGTTTAAAGTCAAAAGTGACGTTCTCGTCCCCAATTCTCAGAATCAGCTTACCCTCGTAGACATCGATCAATGCCTTTGCGGTGGCAAGGAATTGTTGGCTTAAGATAAGTGGGAAGCTATCATCATCATTCATGTCCAAGATGACAAAGTCCACCTGGAAGATGAACTTGTCAACACGAACGAGCATATTCTCAACCACACGTAGAGGGTATTTCACAAAATGATCTACAAGTTGGATACTCATCCTGGTTGGCCTTGGCTTGCCTAAACCCAACTTGGTGTACACGGAATACGACATAAGATTAATACTGGATCCAAGATCGGCCAGTGCATAAATCATTGTATCGTCACTCTATATGTAGGGTATTGTGAAACTCCCAGGATCGGACATCTTCTCTGGCAACTTTCTCTGCAAGACTGCAGAGCAACTAGCACTCAACGAGATGGAAGAGACCTCGGCTAACCTCTTCTTATTTGAATGGATATCCTTAAGGAACTTTGCATGTTTCGGCATTTGAGTGAGTGCCTCAAGGAACGGAATGTTAAGGTGAAGTTGTTTCAAAAGATCAAGGAATTTAGAGTTCTTCTCCTCATCTCTATCCCTGCGGAATCTCCCTAGATATGGAACTTTTGGTTTGTCGACTCTCGTTGGTGTGTGGATGATTGTGGTTTCTCGGTATGTACTGTACTTGCTTAGCTGCGCCTATGGTGCACCTTGGCCGCCGGAGACTCCATCTAGATATCTTCATTCTCGTGATCCTCTCCATCGACTGCATGCTCCTCGAGGACTCCACCTCTAGTCACCTCCAGAATCATGGGCTCGTTGCGTGCCCCTGCACCGCTCCTCGTCATCACAGCGTTTGCGAATCCCTTCGGGTTTTGCTCCAAAGTTTACCCGGTGGCCTTTAATTTAATCAACTGGATATCTCTCCCATCTGTCGGTCGAGATAATAAATTGACTCTCCCTGATTTATTATGAATGAATCGTGCTCACGGAGTTTCTCTAGGGTCTCTTTATGACGGGATTCCCAGCGTGTCATGAGATGGGACAACATCAGCATCTGTTGTGCCATCATCTCCTCTAAAGTGGGCTTCTTCTCTCCACCACTTGCTCCTTCACCGGAATCAGGTGCCCGGCTAAGTAAAAGCTTGCTCGGAAGTCTAAGGTGTGCCCGGTTCCATACTTAGTCATTTCTGAAGAGGTTGAGAAGATTCCAATCTTCAGTCTGATCAGTTTTGGGTCAAATCTTGACTCAACACAGTGGCTACTGATGTACAGACTAAAGTGCAGACTGATGTTGTGACAGATTTTATGACTGCTGCTGATGTACAAACTGATGTTGTGATGGAGGAAGGAGCTGCTACTGAGGAACTTGTACCTACAGAACAAGAAACAAATGAAGTAGGTTCCAAGAGAGTAGAGCAGACTCTGACGTTATTGGAAGATGGACTGATTTACATTCCTCTAGTTGGAATTTTGATTGTTTCTCCACCCCGAGTTATTTGAATTGAATGAGTTTTGATTTCGTTTGGGATTACTAACTATGTCTGCTGCCTCCTTCTGGAAACCTACGGGGCACTAGACGGTATCATGCCCCCCTCTACAAATCTCGCACAACTGATTCTTCACTTGCAAGTCCTTCACAATATTCGCTAACGCCTCAACTTGTGTCGTAAGTATGGTTTCATATCGACCGAATGCATGTCACGTGATATGGAGTCGACGGTCTTGGTACTCCTGGTGGGTGGTCACTGGTATCCACTCATTGCTAACCCACTAAAGAGGGCTAAGCACTCATCGGTATCCTTCGCCATCAACAAATTACCTCCCGCGACCGTGTCTAGCATGCTCTGCGTCTCGTATGTCACCCCGTTATAGAATTTCTCAACAACTGGCCAGTATTGCAAACCATGATTTGGACAAAAAGCTAGCAAATTTTTGAATCTTTCCCTTGCCTCGTAGAAAGTCTCTGCGTCCTCCATCTAAAAAGAATGAATATGGTTTCACAAACGAGCGGCCTTAGCCGAAGAATCGTATTTTTCGAGGAATTAGGCTTGCATGGCAGCCCAAGTAGCTATAGACCCCTGTGGGAGGGAATCAAGCCACAAGCTCACATGATCAACGAGAGAGAATATAAAGACACGAAGCTTGATAGCATCCTAAGAAACATCGTTAAGATTGATTGTGTCGCATATACGAGCAATTCGAGTGAGATGAGAGTGCGGGTTTTCGTGGAGAAACCCGTGAAATGGTGTTCAGAATATTCGAAGGAATCTGCCAATTTGTGTTCAGTTCGATTGGCTGGTGGAACGATGGTGGATCTTGCGCCAACATTGACCTGACGGGTTTGGTCTGCAACTGTCCTCCTTGGTGGTCGTGCGTGTGCGTCTGCCATATCCCTATCCCTAACGATAAATTCAGAAAGAGGGGGAGAAGTTATATGACCCGCGAAAGAAGAAGAACTGAACGGTGGACTGGTATGATGTCTCTTAAGCAACTCTCTCTCTGGTTCGGAAAATCCTTGAGTTTCCGATGGTCCTAGAGATCGAGTGTGTCGCATACAACTATTAAAATTAACAAGTAAAACTAAAATTAGCTAAACTATTTTAATTACTAAACAAAGCAAAAAAACACAAGTAGAAAATAAGGTTGGTCCTAACTAGAGTCGTTCTCAATGCGCCTCAAACCATGTCCCCTGCAACGGTGCCAAAAACTTGATGCGTGCCTAATTTACGAATCTATATCTATGAAACTCACAACTAAGCTTTAATTTTAAAACAGATTATCCTAATAATTCCACACACAACTAGCAAGGGTACCGATCGTAAGTAGTATAGAACTAAGAAGTCCGAGTATTGAACACAAGGACACGTGAAAACGCTTTTGATTACGAAACCCTAGAAAAGACCTTCCTAAGAATAATATTTTGATTAAATTAATTATAAAAAACTACTTGACCTAACTTACTTTAAACGAAACTGAAAGTTTTTTAACTGGACTGATTGACAAAACTTCCCAAACTTAGAAAACTTAACAACCCTTTAACGATACGATTGAGATAGCATCTACCTTAGTAAGAATCAAATTGACGGCCTAGCAAGCAAATTGATGGAATGATCTCACAACACTGTTATCTAAAGATGACACAACTAAGGCTCGCTCAAGCTAGCTAGATCACCTCTCAGTCTCACCAAAAAACCTTAACTGCACTTAATTGATTAGAAAAGCAAACCAGAAAACGATTACTAAGGCGTTCTAATGTCGACTCTCCTCTCGGACTCACCGACACTCAACCCTAACGGATATGAATACTACAAAACCAAGGATAGAGGAACAATTCAATTTAATACAAATTAGATCAACTAGTCTCTCAAAAACCCAAACCCTACAAGAACCGAACTCGCTCTCACGCAATTATAATCCTAGCATGCAAAGGCTATGAGACAACCATAACTTCTTATCACCTCTAGGTCTCTAAGAAGTTTTAAATCCGCTGATTTTTATCAACTAACTGACTTAACAAAACATACGGTTGTAAATACCGCAAACAAACCCTAAACACAAAGTCTAGAATCAAACTTGCAAAAATCAATCAAAACACAATCAATCAATCAAAGCATGAGGTTTATGAAGTAATATTTATTAAATCCCAACAACTAAAAACAACCTAATTCATATACAAATCAAACTTATCAATAGTAATTTAAGTCTTTTGATCAAACAATTCATAAAACTCATCAAACTCAAACAATTATCATCAAACCTAGGTAGAACTAACAAGATTTGCCAAGCATGTTAAATGGACAGCAGCATATACTCAATAAAACATTCATATTACTCATTCAAATCATAAGTAAACTCATTCAACAATCAAGTATAATCAAACACAACTTAAGCCTTAACTCAGTTGCAAAAGAAATCAATTCCATGATCAAAATCAAAGTAAATATCAATCATAAATCAAACTAAAGTATATGAGAATGTAGTATGATGTTATTGGCTGCTCTTAGATGTTTAACACACTTGATATTACTTCAAACTCCTTCTCTTCCTTTCCTAGCTGCTGCGATCGGAACCTTCACCCCAAAGTTAGGGTTTTAATTTTTTTCTTCTTTGTTCTTGTGAGCTGCTGCTGATTTCGACTAGAATAGGGCTGGTTAGGGTTTTTTTTCTTCTATATTATAGTATAATAACCATGCATTGGCTTCAAAAACTGGATAGGGGCTAGGCTTTAACTTGGTTCTTCAAGAATAGTGCATAAGAGGCCTCTAAGTGTCTTGAAAAGCTCGGTTTCTTTCTCTTTAAACCCGTAACCTACAAAATACTTGTTCATTTAAGATCATACTAATACACGTTAAAAACATTAAATATTAGATATATAAGCGATTAAAACAATGATAAATAACATGGAAAACTAGTGTGTTTTACAACACATCAAAGGCCAACTGGAAAGAAGAACTACATTCCATCAAGGATATTCACAGAAATGACAAGATGGGCTTTGAATTTGATGTTCATTATCTGCCTCCTTGATCCTCTTTGACAATGTCTTCTACCTTACAAACTGAAAGTCAAAGCCAATAAAAACCAAGGATTATCAGATGGACTAAACTTAAAATTAGATCCCTTGTAACTTTGGAATATGATACAGGTATTTAAAAAGGGTAGATCTACAATATGTGCCCATGTGTGAATAAGATGATTTAAAGATGCTCATAGACCTTCCACTACAAATGGATGGGGATGATAGTTTAGGAACTGAATTTCTTAAGTTTATCAAAGATTCGTCTAAAAGAAGACTATTAAGATAAAAGAATGGAGTAAAATAATAAATGGTTTTGGTATCATCAGTTCAGAGGGAGATTGTTTAACTTAGCAAAGAACTGATGGCCAAAAACCAAGCAACTAATGGTTTAAACATCTGTTATTCTCCATTGAGGTTTTTGTCTAACTGCTGCTCCCAAACTTCTGACCAAGTAAACTGTTGATATAGAAAAAATTAAAGACATAACAACTCTTCTACAAACTATTGAAGATCCAAAAGACAGAAGATAAATAACTAATGGTCAGATATCAACTGTTTTAACAAAGAGCAGTAATTTGCTTAGGATTCTTTAATAGACAATTGTTTGTATTAGCTCATCTATAGTTTGTAACAGAATTGGTTAGATGTCTCTTTCACCTTTAGCTCATCAATAGTTTAACACTTGTATTGGATTAGGTTGTTTAATATTGTCTTCAGTATTGTTGAAACAATCTTTTGGTTTTGACCTGTATGTATTGTTGTCCGATTAGTTGAAGCGTCGAACTATGTGGTTCTTGTCTTTTAACCAGTATTATTGTTGAGACTATTCTTGAATTCTTTATGATAGCTCCATATGTTTCTTTTTTGTGAGATATATTTTCTTTTATGATTACAAATTATGTGGTTTTGTGTTTAATCAGTTTACGTTTGGCTGTCTCTTTAATTTATGGTATACGTCTATTAGATTTATCTCTTGAATCGTGTGTTACAATATCTTTTGTGAGGTTGAAAAAGATTTTTCTTGATTCAAGTTATTCTTTATGTTCTTTATAAGTTATATTTTTTTTGTAAAGTTGTAAAAGTTTTTTATTAAGTTAAATTAGTCTTTATGTTCCAAACAAATCTTTCAGACATTCATCTAAATTCTATAAGTCGTGTGACTTTAGTCTTTTCGGATATGAATCTGATGGTACTTTGAATCTTGTGTGTTTCATCCCGGATTAACAATTAATAACAATAACACATATCTCAGATCTGTTAATTATACTGTTAAAGATCTATCTCATAATAAAACTTGATTTAGTGTATTGTATATGTGTATATATTATCAATAACATTAATATGAAGCTTTAGAGAGAGTAATTGCTTTTTTGAAAATAAACTTATATTACCCTCTGAAATTTTTCTTAAAACTTCACTTAAAGTGAACAGTGGTTCACTATAAATAGAGGGCGACCTGGTGCGCTAACATCCCCTAGCGAACCAGCTTCCCCTTCGTTACATACTTTAACATAACGAACCGCCCCAGATTCGTTAACATCCCCTCGAATCAGGAGGGAATACATTATAATGTCTTAGTTCGCTAACATCCCTAGCGAACTAGACTTAACCTTAACGAACTAGTTTTAGTTCGCTAACATTCCTAGCGAACTAGACATAACTTTAACGAATTAGATAAAATATAAACATTAAATATTACATTAATTTATAAATAAACATTAACAATAAATACAAAGACTCTATACGCAAAACCGTGCACTAACAGACACCCCCTCGTCTTGAGCTCTTTGTCTTTAACTTATTTGAAGCGCTTGGACTGCCAGTCTCTACAACTATGAATTCCATGTTCATAACACACACAAACGACTCGTTGGAATTGCATAGCCAGGTCGTAATCTTCTTGGCGTTCAAACAAAATCTGCTTCCTATATAGCACATCGTTGTCGGTCTCTGATAAATTAACCAACCACATCGGGTCGATTATCTTGATGAGCTCGGTCTGCAGTCCTCGACCACGAACAATAACGGCCTCGCCAGTACGATTGTCATAGTACCAACGGTTGAAAGTCATATAAATATCTTGAGGCATTGTCTTCATAGGAACCCTTTTCATTGTCTTTGGCGGCTTCACTTTCAAAACAAGTTTCTTCTAGTCGGTCCTTGGATCAATCTCATTAGTGCGCTTACGTCTTGGGACCTGGGGTTTGAAGAATTTGAAGCCATGATTGAGCTCGAATAGTAAGTGTTGATGAAACCACTCAGCCGTTCGGTGACCCCCACGATTGATAAATAGACGTCTCGGGAGGGTACGTACATCCCAACGCGGTAGAGTTAAAACATCCATTATCCTCTCGTAATACTGGACACCCTTTTCCCACTTGACTATACATACCTTAAGGTCTGAATCATAGAGCCAGGAGACAATATCACCATGTACCTTAGAAACAATCTTGAAGGTAGTCACCTGATTAGCCTCAATCCAAGCAGCAGCAGCATCTTTTCTTTCTTGATCTACATACCGATAAGCACTGATGATCTTTCCCACTTTCTGACGTTTGAACCATCTTTCTATGTCATCATCAGTCACTACTTTGAGTGAGGGAACAGTTCGCTGCACAATCTTCTCCAGTTCAGCCTCAGTCGCTTTAATTTCATCTTCATGAAATACCGGAGCACCTTGATCAACGTTTACGTGTTGATACAAGTCCGGGTACTCTTCAGCTGTCACATCCTCCATCTCAATCTCCTCGTTCTCATAAAGAAAATTCGTATCCATAAATAACGGATCAACTTTCATTTCATCATCATTGATCACTTCGACATCGGGCTCAGTCTCTAAAGCAGTCAACTGATCGTCATTCAGCCCAAGCAGAATCGAAATCTGCTCCCGTGTCAAAGATCTAACCACAAACTCACCGACCTCTATCTCATCTCTGTTCACCACACTTCTAACCACTCCTGACCCATCAATAAATATCACCGTGTTAGCCTCAATCATTTCAATTGGTTTGACAGCTGTTGGATCTTGATAGATAATTATCTGTTTGTTCGAATCATCAGCGCCACTAACACCTGCACCAGAGGATGAACCATGTGATTGTTTAGGCTCACCTCCTGCATCGGATTCGTCAGGATCATCATCGTCATTTTTGAGTTTCTTGAGGGCATCTTCTTTGCAAGTTAATTGTAAAATTAACTCTTCTTGTTCCTTTAATTTCACCCCCTGAGACTCAACAATCGTACTTAACGACTTAGTCTCCTTCTGACAGAACGAAATATAACTCATCATTTTTCGTTGATTCTCCATGAGTCGTTCTTGAGTTTGTCGATCAGCTGCCATTTGATTTTCATATAAGTGTAGCAGATTTAGCAGCATTTCAGTTTGACGACCGGGTGTCAAGTTGTATACGGATGGATGAACGGGTTGAACAGGTCCGTGAGGCCGAGTAATCCTCATAAAAGATACATCACTAGGCGGAGATGGAGGAAGAGTAGTTGTTGGCATAGGAGGAGGTCTCATTGATGTGGTGGAAGGTATTGTAGAGAACACAGCAGGAGGCCTTGGTATCTCGGTCAACGCCATTTGAGGAATAAGACCGAGCCTCTCATGTGACACCATCGTCGTTGTCAAGGTAAGCGTCGGAGTGCTAGTAGTTAGCGGCACCACCGAGCTTTGAGTAGTTGATTGACGTGGTGGTGGTGTTCCAATAATTACTCCAGCCCCAGCAGACACACGCGGCTTCTTCGATGGTTCACCAGTAGCTACAGCTTTGCCCTTTCGTTTTCGTTCTAGCTGAGCTTTCATGGTGGCAGCTAGCGCAACATCGACTGCATCTTGTTGTTCTTTAAGAGCTTGTTCACCAGCTCCACCATTACCATTACCATCATCATTGTTACCATCATCATCTCCACCATCATTGTTCCCACCTTCTCCCCATTCACGCTCGGAATTCGAATCATCATGGATCCAGCGCTCATTAGGAGGATATACATAATCCGGATTGATTATATGCCCAATCATCCGTTTATCCTGTGGCTTGTCTTTTCGATAGATTAACATACGATGCACCGTTTTAGCTTTCATATGTTCCATATCCAGAACATCGTTCACCAACGATCGATCAATCACCAAATTCGGTATCAAATCCTGAATAATTAGTTGTAAAAAGCGTGGATACATCAAGAACTTCTTCGACGGTAGAGTTTGCTGAACTTGCTCTTTCAGATGATCAAAGATAAGTTCTGAGTAGTTGAATGGCTTGTTCAAGATTAGTGCAACAAACGCCGATTGTAAACTTAGTCTGCATTCATCAAAACCACCGCGACGTCCACTCATACAATGAAGTAAAACATGCAGCAGATATTTGTATGGTGGACACAACCCATTCTTGTTCAACATAGATCTACGAATATCACCCCCATAATTCAAGCGTGTGAACAACCCCCGAACCAACGTCCTGTCAAATTCACTCGGGTAATCATCATTATCGTTAAATTGAAGTACCCGACGAATGACCTCAACATCAATCGTAATAGGGATCTGATTAACTGTAGCTTGAACCCAATTATTCTCCTCAACATATACCGCCGTGTTCCAAAACTGCCTGATTATACTAAGATACACCTTAGGTTTAGCAGTGATTGCATAATGTATCTTTGAACGACGTAAGAAAGTCAACATAGCTCCGAACGTTCTCAAATCAGTCACATCTTGATCAACATAAGCACATATGTTGTGCTTCTTATCAAACGGTAATAAAATCATTTCAGCTTGTTGATCGTGTTTTTGTGGTTGTTCTTGTGGAGGTTGTTCCTGTGGCGGTTGATTTTGTTGTTCCTGATCAGCCATGTTTAACTATATAAATAAAACCGAATATGAGAATAGATATCACCATATATAATCAAAAGATATGTGTAATAAATCTAGTTACGCGTATTCGACGATTTAAATCCTTTAATTAAATTAAATGAATATTAAATTTAGTTAATTAATTAATTAAAAGATATCACCAATTTTTTTTCTTAAATTTAGTTTTTTTTTTAAATGTCATTCGTTAAGAATCACACTGATTCGTTATACAAAGATAACGAATCAGGCGATTCGCTATCAAGTAAATATCTTAACGAACTAAACCTAGCGAATCACTAATTATTTTTTAACGAACTAAACTCTAGTTCGTTATATTTTAAGCAAATCAAACTCTGATTCGTGTAGCATCTTATTCGCTAAGCTAGTTCGTGTAAAATCTAAACGAATTGGACACGAAACAGTTTCAATTCGCTAAGACTAACGAATGGTCAGAATTAAGACATTTTCTTTGACTTCACAAAGTCAAGGTCAAAATTAACAAGAACAACAATAGTCAACATTTAAACCCAGATTCAATTAGGCCATAACTATCATTGAACCATCAAGAGAATCAGCTCATTGTGCTCGGAAACACACTAGTGAATGTAGGTGAATGAGATTGAGACTCAATACCTAAATATACTAAGGATCAAACGAACCAACAGTAAACATCAAGAACACACAACAATAATTAACCCAGCAAACAATAATCAAATGTTGATTAGAGTCCACCAAGGGTATCGGAAAGTGATCCCGATCATAATGATATCAAAATCATACAATTATGAACATAAATTATACACAAAAGAGTTTCAAAGGTTCAAAACCCTTAAACCCCTAAAATTTCATAATTTAGCAGTCAATACATGACCATTTTTGACGAAATTGATATCGCCAAGAACAGTTATACCTTAGAAACTCAAATCGATCTTTGAAGTATTCAAACGGAAAGGTCGAATTTTCAGAGAGAATTTGAATAGTTTTCTTAAAGATGAAGAAAGAAGACGAACAGTGGAATACTATTCGTTTTCTTGTCTTATATATCAGTGCACGAAGCCCTAGGCACAACTTGCACAAATCAAACGATTCGTTTGACTTAAACTTAGCGAATTAGCCCATTCGCTAACTCAATTCGTTACCTTATGATGGCGAATCGCTACTTGATTCGTTAAATTAAAGGTAACGAATCAAGACATGATTCGTGTCATGATTCGTTAAATATGCATAACGAAGGGATGATTCGTTACAGAGTGCGGAAGCGAATTAGGTTAGCGAACCAGAAGCTAGTTCGCTAAAGAATCACCTAGTTAGTTATCCATACATAACGAATTAGATTTTAGCGAATTAAACTCTTTTATTTAATTTTAAATTAAAAAAATAAAATAAATTAATGAATTAAATAAATTAATAAATTAGGTTATCGAGAAACCCTTTTATCCCGACAACCAATTACGTTAAAAATGTTTCAGATTTCCGAAACATAACTTAAAAAAAATATTTAAGTATTTTGTATATAAAGAAGACGAAAATATTTTTGGTATTTTGTAAAAAACTTAAAGAATTAAAGAATGTATTTACAGAAGAATATCCGAACAATTAAAAAAATAGACAATCCTTTTGTATTTTTCAGTGATTTATCAAAAACAGTACATATATTTGTATTTTTGTTGAGTTTGAGTAGAGAATCATATTGACCAGATTACCCTTCTATCACAGTTTTATATTTCAGCGATATTATGACTGGCGATAAGTCGGTCATTGGTATTGTTGTCCACATAAATATAATAACACACATTCAAGTATTTTTGTGATATGATTAAATAGTTCAATTAAAGCACAGAATATCAGAAACTATCAGCCTCTAATCTCAGTTCAAGCTTAATTTGAGTTTTGCCAAATCACCCCAACTTGACTTAAACCATTATATTGTTGATCAAAATTTTGATACCAATTGTAAAAATTTTGAGCAATGCATCAAATTTCCTTTACTGTGAGTGAGTATGCACGAGTCCATCTGTCGGCTTACATACATTGTATCCCCTGAGGTCCGTTTCTTAATGGTATTAAGACGCACGCAAGGGAGGAACAATTGTATGACTAACAGCGGATTTTGATCAAGTCAGTAATTTAAATGTACGAAGTACAGCGGTGATCAAGTTTAATGACTTTGGGTTTGCTCTAGAAAGCGAGTGAAATATTCATGCTTATGAATACCCAGATGGTTAAGCCGCATAAAGACTCACAGTGTCTAGAATCTTAACGCTTGTTATTTGCTTTATTTGATTTTTGGGTGATCAACAAATATAAGGCTTGAGTATGACTGGTTATTACATTTCTGCCATCCTCACCGAGACTTTTGCTAGAAACTAACACCCCTTTCAATTTGGCGTTTCTCTATGTTTATATCACATAATTTACTCTACTAGGTTGTTTTAAGACCTACCAATGCACCAATGCAATTAAGCACACAGTCTTTTAAGCTTACTTTTTGCTGAACTTGGGATCAAGAAAATCAATGTACTATCATTTTCTCTTTTTGCTTCAAAAACTCAAAATTTTGAGGAGCATAAAAACAAAATAAAGATAAATTTAATCGCCCCAGTTAACTTAAGTTAATAAATAAATGGCTAACCTTCAATTCACAAGTGAATCATAGGACCAAGACATGCAAGCATGCTTCACAAACTTAAACAACCGACATAATTTTCAGCGAGAAAATAATCTAAAAATCTTTTTAGTTTTTCTCTATACCAACATTAAAACACAATATTTTTGTCTTTTTCAAATTTCTTATAAACAAAATAAACTTCACAATATTTTTAGATTTTCGGATTTTTCTGTACAAAAACATAAATCACATTCTTTTTGGTTTTTCAAAATTTTTAAAATATTTTGGTTTTTCTAAATACTTAAAATAAAAAACATTAAAGAACAGAAATCACAATATTTTTGAATTTTGAAATTTTTTAAATGTTTTTGGATTTTATCTATACAAACAAAAACACACTCTTTTTGTATTTTCTAGATTTTCACCCCCTAAAACCAAAATAAATTTTAAAAGAAAGATATGACAGAAAATAAAGATAGTCATCCTTGATTAAGGATATCTGCGAGGGTCTTCAATCCGTTTAAATCAAGCAAAAATTTAAAACACGTTTTGTCAAAAGCTTTAGTAAACAGATCGGCTTTCTGAAAATCAGTATGTACTTTCTCAAGATCAATTAATTTCTTTTCATAGCAATCCCGTATAAAATGATATCAAATTTCGATATGTTTCGTTTTAGAATGTTGTACGGGATTCTTGGTGATACAAATAGCAGCAGAATTATCAATCAAGATGGGAGTAGTAAGAAACTTCAAACCGTAGTCGCGAAGATGTTGTTGTATCCACAAAACCTGGGAACAGCAACTCGAGGCTGCAACATACTCAGCTTCATCGGTTGAAGTGGAGACCGTTGTCTGCTTCTTACACTGCCAGGAAACAAGTCGGTCTCCTAAAATTGACATCCCGCAGTCGTTGATTTGAAGTTGATCTTGCATCCTCCATAATCTGAGTCTGAGTAGGCAGTAAGAACGAAAGTATCATCCTTGGGGTACCACAACCCGATGTCTGGATTTCCCCTCAAATACTGAAGAATTCTCTTGACTGCAGCTAGGTGAGTCACTCGTGGACTTGCTTGATACCTAGCACAAAGACAAACAGCAAACATAATATCAGGGCGAGAAGCCGTTAAATACATTAGAGAACCAATCATAGCACGATAAAGGGTTGGATCAACGGAATCCTCCAATTCATCCGGTGACAAATTGTGACCCACTGGAAGAGGAGTAGAAGGGATTTTGCCGGCAGAAATCTTGAATCGGCTCAAGACATCATTCACATACTTAGTCTGATGAATAAAAATTCCGTGAGCAGACTGGTGAACCTGCAACCCTAAAAAGAAATTCATCTCTCCCATCGAACTCATCTCGAACTTTGTTTGCATGGACTTCTCGAACTCCTTACACAATGTGTCGTTTGTAGACCCAAAAATAATGTCGTCAACATAAATCTGGACTAGAAGAATATCATCACCAACAGTCTTATGAAATAAAGTGCAGTCAACAGTTCCTCGTTTGAAGCCATTATCAGTCAGATGGTCGGCGAGCGTACCATACCAAGCTCTTGGGGCTTGATGTAGACCATACAGTGCATTGTTTAAACGGTAAACACGGTCTGGATAATCAGGATCTTCAAAACCAGGTGGTTGTTGGACAAACACTTCTTCGTGTAATTCACCATTGAGAAAATCACTCTTAACATCCATTTGATAAACTTTGATATTCTTATAAGCTGCATATGCCAGGAAGATTCGAATCGACTCTAATCTTGCCACTGGCGCATAAACCTCAGTGTAATCAATACCCTCTTGCTGATAAAAACCTTGCACCACTAAACGTGCTTTGTTTCTGACAATCACCCCTCGATAGTCCTTCTTACACTTAAATACCCACTTAGTCGGAATAGCTTTCTTAGCTCTAGCAGGTTTATCTATTAAATCCCAAACACCCAAACGTGCAAACTGCTGTAATTCCTCTTGCATAGCTTCTACCCAAGAAGGATCTTCAAGTGCCTTAGGAGCTGTCGTTGGCTCAACTTGAGATAGAAAGCAATTGAACTTAGCAAGATTCACAATTCCCGAAGAATGTAAGTTAGTGTAAGCACACAACGTGTTATTGTCACTTGACGAAACAACTTGATGACGTGTACGACCACCAACATCAAGTTCTCCGATGATGTTTTCCTGTGGATGATATCCATGAATCCGAAGAGTGGGATTCTCAGGAACAACAACATTATCAAATAAATTAGTGTAATGTTCACCTAACTCGGGAGATGAAACATTATCACTGTCAAGATCAATAACTTGAACTTCAGCTTGAACATCATCAGAAGAAGTAGAAACAGTATCAATAGCAACTGGAGAAACAACTGGAGAATCTTCAGTTATAGCATCTGGCTGAGCTTCAAATGTATTAGAACTTGAAGAACCTGGAATATTCAATTGTTCTTCAAAGTATGCTCTAACCAGATCTTCATCGATGTTTTTAGTCGAAGGAGTAAAAGAATTAAATAAACTATCATAGTCAAACATCCAGTCTGGACCTTTCCCTTGAGGAGGGGTTGTGTACTTTTGACAGTCCACATGGTACCATTCTTCAACACAGCCAGATGTGAAATTAAAAACCCTTTTCTTTGGAGATGCATATCCCAAGAAATATCCTTCGATATCTTTTTCATCAAATTTACCCGAATCCTTCTTCAACATTGTACACGGACACCCAAATGGTTCCAGGTATTTTAAATTAGGTTTTCTATTATTTAAGATCTCGTAGCTTGTTTTCTTGATTCGTTTCACTGTTAGAACCCGATTACGTGTATAACAAGCTGTGTTCACTGCCTCATTCCAAAATTGAACCGGAAGCTTTGAATCAGCAAGCATTGTACGTGCAGCTTCAATCAGAGTTCTATTTTTCCTTTCAGCAACACCATTTTGTTGAGGTACATAAGGTGCACTATATTCTCGGTGAATTCCCTTTTGAAGACAAAAGAAATCCAATATAGTGTTTTTGAATTCAGTACCATTATCACTTCGGATTCTCGTCACCTTTTGTTTATACAGTGATTCGATCTTAGTAATAAGGTTTTGTACCAAAACCGGAGTTTGATCTTTTGAACTCATAAATAACACCCATGAATATCTTGAATAATCATCTGTCACGACCAGACAATACCAGTCTCCAGAAATACTCGCACGATTTACTGGACAAGACAAATCCATATGAAGTCGTTCAAGAGGAGTATCAATGGAATTCAATAACTTAGATGGATGTGTCTTCTTCTTCTGCTTGCCCTTTTTGCATGCAATGCAGTGATCAGATAACTTAAAATTCTTTAACGAGACACCCTCAACTAAGTCATTTTCCATTAAATAATTCATCTTTCTGACATGTATGTGACCCATTCTACGATGCCACAGAATCGAGTCTTTCTCGGTTGCTTTCGAGACAAAACATGTTTCAATCGATGTTGATATCTTAGAACTCATATTTAAGACATAAATATCATTTGATCGTGGTGATCGCATGACAACCATGTCCTCGGGAATAACATAACCTGGTTTCAAGATAAGACACTCTTTGTCAGTAAATATCGTAGTGTATTGTTTATCACAGATCTGCGATACACTCAATAAGTTATGATCAACCTTGTCGCAATAATTCACTTTCTCAAACGTAATGTGACCATTTGAAACTTCACCCTCTAGTGTGATCATGCCCCCAAAATTCCTAGCAAACGCTAAATAACCTCCTTGAATATTTCTTACGTTGGTTAATAGGTTGAGATTCCCAGTGATATGACGAGAACATCCGCTATCCATGATCCAGTTTTCACCAGAAATGGTCTTGGATGAACCCTACACACAAACAAAAGTGATTAGTTCAAAAAGGCAGCCCAGGCCTCAGTCTTGGGCACCTTTTGGTTTTCTCTTTGATCATTAATCTTAACAGATTTCAACTGTTGTTCAGCCACTTGAGAATAAGTTACCGGCTTCCTAGACTTTCATCTTAAATAAGCTGCTTGAACAATATTTGAATTCTTGTTTTGACATATAGGTTCAGTTGGAATGAATTTTGGTTTTACTTGACCGCGTGTCTCATTGACATGAAGAACCTTCTGAGGATTCACATCAGAGAACAAAATATGAGTATCATCAGCATATGACACAGGTCGTTTCAGAATCTCCTTGACCACTGGAATTGGCTTAGATTTTTCCTTGATAAAAGGATGAAGATTCTGATAGTTCTGTTGACTGAAATTCTTCACAACATGACCTTGTTGACCGCATAAAAAACAAGTTTGCATGTCTACATGATGATGTTTAGAAGTAATTGGAATAAATGAAGCAGATGTTTGTTGATGGCTCACATTTTTAGTCATGCTCTTAGCAAACTCATCAGATAAGTCAGATTTCGTCTTTAAATAAAAATCTAAATTAGAACTGTTTGAAAAACTCTTTAGTGTATCTGTTCTAGTTGACTTAACAAAGTTAATCTTCTTAGCTTGTTTTAAAAATTGTTTTGCTTTAGTCAACGGATCAGATTTAACTGATGTTTTTGTTTGAGCATACACACGTTCAAGTTCTTGAATTTTTGAAGTTTCATTGACAAAAACACTCTCAATAAGTTCAGGTTTGATAATACTTATTGGAATATCTTTTTCAGTGAACATCGTATCCATTCCCTTTAATTTAAAAACTCTAGCCGAAGAAGACTTAGAACTCGGAGGATTAATGAAACGCATTAAGTCCTCGTCAGAAATCTTTGGTTTAACTGACTTCTTTGTCCTCACTGGTTTGGTTTTCACAGTTTCTTCCTTGTTCATTTGAGATTTGAATGAACCATACACAGCTTCCTCAAACTCTTGAGGTTCGCAAAGAATATGATTAGAATCAGGAATATTCTTATTCTTGTGTATAATCTCAAGTTCAAACACATCTTCAATAATCACCTTGTCAACGTTTTCAACAAAGACCTTTTTACTTTCCATATGAGGTTTTAGAGAAGCACCTTGGGGTTTGACAATTTCTGGTTTAACCATTTTAGATTTTTCAGAAATCACAGATTCCTTTTGAATCAAATCCTCTTCTTTTCTTGCAAAAGGATTAATTTTATAATCATTATGAAAAGGTGGTGGAATTTCAACAAAACCTATACCTTTCTTAGAATCTTTTTGTTTTCCAGATACTTCAATAATTTCATTCAACAGAAAAGATGAATTCCTAAATTTCCCCAATTTGTTCTTCAACTCAAGAACCTCATTCTCAAGCTCAGTTATCTTAGAACGATGTTTTAAGATTTCCTGAAACTTTTGGTCATTAATGGTCATTTTCACAGATAACTCGGCTTTGAGATCGTGATTACTTGTCGACAATGCGTCAATCTTTTCTCGAGATCTCATTTGAGACTCAAGAGATTGTCGATAAGTATCCTTAAGAGAAGCAATTTCTCTTATAAGATTATCATTTTGATTTTTCAAAACTTCTAACTTAGAGTTGTTAGATTCACAGTCAACACATAATGTTTTAACAAATGAAGTAGTAGAAATAGAATTACTAACCTCATTGATCTTGGCCATGCAAGCAAACATTGATTCAGAAGGCTTGTCGCAAGAGTCGTCAGAATCAGATCCAGAATCATTATCGGAAGACATGACACTACCAGTAGCATCTTGACAATCTTCATGTAACCCAAACATAGCCAAATTTGCTTGAACATCATTGCATAGTAGCCGTTGTGACCAATCAGTTTCGTCTGCTAACATTGCTTGTGTTGTAGAAGAAGATGGTTTCTTTTCAGCATCACTTCCTCGTGGTGAAGAAGTATTTTGACTTTGACCACGAGGTCCAGTGTATTCTTTCCTTGGTTTGTCACACTCCTTCGCGAAATATCCGAATTCTTGACAATTGTAACACTTTACTTTTAATTTTTCAAAACCCAACTTCTTGTTTAAAGCTGGAAGATCTTTTCCAGTTCTCTGCATGAATCTTTTAACTTTACGAACAATCATAGCCATATTCCATTTTAAATCCATGATTTCTAGATCATCTGGATCTATCTGATCATAGTCCTCATCTGTTAAATCACTTGTGGCAATTTTACTACTCACTAAGTTTTCATATGAAGACATGAAAGCTGTCAGAAAAGCAAAGTTTTGCTCAGCTTCCTTCATATTAACACTAGGTGGTGCAGTAAATTGATTGGTATTGGTTGAACTTCCAGAACCACCCGAATTACCAGCAGAATAGAAACAAACTTTTGGATCATTAAACATAGCTGATTCTTTTTCACTTGCAGCATGAGTAAGAAAAGCTGTGATTTGAGAGATTGTTGAACTGAGAGGCATACTTCTACCATAGAAAGCTGGATCTTGATTTTCTTTGGAAGATTTTTGACACTTAAGATCATATTCTCTAGCTTCGATCTTTTGTAGAAATTCAAGTGCCGTCAAGTCTTCATTCAGAAAATAATCATTCTCTTTCAAAACCGTGAGAAATGTTGAGTAGGAACTTGGAAGCACACTCTTGATAGTGTCAATTTTATCTCTTTCTGAAATTTCCATTTTCATCTTGTCCATTTCAGCAATTAAATGACTAAATCTTGTAGTCATCTCTTCAACTGTTTCTCCTTTCAATAAATTAAAGTTTCGAAATTGAAACTTGAGCATAACTTTCTTACTCTCAGTTGTGTTTCCCATGCTTCTCATACGCAGATGTTGAAATAAAGATGCACATCTTTTGATACTACCAACTTGATGAAAAATATTTCTGGTAAAGCCATAGTCAAAGTAGAATATGCTTTTATCTCGATTTCTAAAGCTTTCTTCTCTTCTTGTGAGTATTAAGAAACAGCTTTAGGAGTATACCCAATAGTATCATCACCAATCATTGGTGCAACATAAACCTCATCAAGACAATACGAGCAATCAAGATGAACAGATCCCAAATGTGCACGAAACCGAGGTTCCCACTTGGCGAAGTCACTGAACTTCAT
This sequence comes from Bidens hawaiensis, assembly GCF_021521415.1. Taxonomy (NCBI): domain Eukaryota; kingdom Viridiplantae; phylum Streptophyta; class Magnoliopsida; order Asterales; family Asteraceae; genus Bidens; species Bidens hawaiensis. The sequence goes on from NW_027494598.1 coordinate 78,195, forward strand.
CAATCTTTGACATTTAGAATGTGAACCTATCTCGGTATCAAGTTGTAACATCTGTTACATCAACATATTTTGAGATGCTAATGCATACATACCAGCCATCTTTGAAAATCAAATCAAATAATGAAATATCTTAACGAATCAGTGAATAGCTATAGCGAACTGTGAACAGTTGTAACGAATCAATCCTTAATTAAGACTGATCAATAACGAAGTATCTTAACGAATCAAAAGTCAACTTAACGAGTCAACTAAACGAATCACAAATAAGGTTAACGAATCACCCAAATGGCGAAACAGATAACGAATGTGATAAAGGTTTAACGAATCACAAGTCAACTTAACGAATTGACCAAACGAATTGCACATAATTAGTTTAGCGAATCAGATGATAATCAATAACGAATTGCCAACATAAACTTAGCGAATCACCAAGGAATGCTTAACGAATCAGCTATAGTGGATTAACGAATCACACTATAGCGAATCAGGTTGTTACAACCGTTTGTAACAAACTCTGACACCTTATGCCACGTGGCAAAGGTTGTTATGACACAAATCCCAAGAAGAACACGTGTCACACGAATCAGTTAATCTAGTTAACGAACTAGATAACATGAATCAATAACTCACACGAACTGGCTAACGAACAAGGTAGCGAATTAGCACTGTTGATAACGAATCACAGATAAAAATATAGCAAATTACCAGGAAGAAGATAGCGAATCCCATTCATCTTCAAATCTTCAAACCTTCAAACGAAATTCCAGAATTATGAAGATTAAACCCAGAAACTCAATAATACCAAATCTGTAATACACCTTCGTTACTTAATCCAATTGCACAAGTAAACTACCAAAATACTCGTAAATCAATTCCGAATCCAATACACAAAATCTCGTAACCAATTAACACCTTAACCAATCCAAATTAACCAACAATCACACCCCTGTTTCGGACTTAAACTGAAATCAAAACCAAACCACACAAATCCAATTCAGATCCCAATTTCTCTTAACCAAACCTCAACTATACCTTAATCAACACAAATTCAATCTAATTCATCCATAATTCATTCAAATCAAATACAAATTGATTCAAAACCAAACAAAAATCGAAAACTCAATAATAATACCAATTAAAACACCAAATCAAGTGTAAAGAGCACCAACAGCTCTGATACCACTTGTTTGATCCTGGATTAACAATTAATAACAATAACACAGATCTCAGATCTGTTAATTATACTGTTAAAGATCTATCTCATAATAAACCTTGATTTAGTGTATTGTATATGTGTATATATTATCAATAACATTAATATGAAGCTTGAGAGAGAGTAATTTCTTTTCTGAAAATAAACTTATATTACCCTCTGAAAGTTTTCTCAAAAACTTCACTTAAAGTGAACAGTGGTTCACTATAAATAGAGGACGACCTGGTTCGCTAACATCCCCTAGCGAACCAGCTTCCCCTTCGTTACATACTTTAACATAACGAACCGCCCCTGATTCGTTAACATCCCCTAACAAATCAAGAGGGAATACATTATAATGTCTTAGTTCGCTAACTTCCCTAGCGAACTAGACTTAACCTTACCGAACTAGTCTTAGTTCGCTAACATTCCTACCGAACTAGACATAACTTTAACGAATTAGATAAAATATAAACATTAAATATTACATTAATTTATAAATAAACATTAACGATAAATACAAAGACTCTAGACGCAAAACCGTGCACTAACATTGTGATTCAATGATTGTTGTGAAGTTGCAAAAGTTTTTTTCCTGAGTAAAAATTAGTCTGTATGTTCTTTACGAGTTATCTCTTGATATGTTTCTTGTGAAGTGGTAAAAGTTTTTTTTATCAAGTCAAATTAGTCTTTAAGTTCTTCACATGTCTTATTTTCTGTGGAAGTTTATAATGAGTTGAGCAATTATTGGATCTAGTCGTTGATATAGTCAATCATGAGTAATTAGGGCACAATGTGTGTTTGTGTGTGTTTTGAGAATGTATTTGGATAGTGTAATAGCTTAGAAGTTAACACATAATCAGATCGTTAATTTAGAATAGTTTGCAGGACTATATATAGTGCCCGAATCATTCGTTAAACAAGCCTTAGCGAAAGAGTCATATTCGCTACGCCATTCGCTAAAAAATTGATGTGGTCTAAATTATATATATTATTATATAAATAACATTTAAATACTTTGGCCTAAGTTTGTATTGAATATTACCTAAGTGGCTCATATTTATATTTTAAAGTTTTGAGAGACAACGAGCTGAAATCAGGTATTTCTACTAAACTTAAGGCCAATGAGAATAATAATAATAATAATAATAATAATAATAATAATGTACTTGAATTATGTTTGGGTGCATTTGATGAGATGATAAAATATATTAATTCATAAATTTAACATACATATATATATATGTATATATAAAATAATTTTTTTAATGAATTTTGAAGGGTAAGGTGATATTAACGAGTAAACGGATTAGAGAGTTAATATGATGGACAAATTTGCTTATGGGCCATGTTCGGAAAATTTAAAAGAATAACAATATACTAACATGCCTCACTTTTGATTTTAATTAATAAAAGCCCACGTGATAACCGACTACATACATATTAAACAAAGAAAGAGGAGTGGGCCGCAAGAAAAAGAAATTAACGATAAAAGGGGGTTGGATTGAATAGAGGGATTGGAGGCAAACGTGAAGTAGAATGAGAAAAGAGAGAACAAGCCGTTGGTTCGAGCAGAAAACGTTTGGGTTCAACACCTAGTCATCCAAACACAATTATTATTTGGTTTGAATTTATTGTGTTCGTCATGAATTCGTTATTTGAACTTATTTTAATTTGGTTTGTTCTTGAGTATGCTTGTTGACTAAAACCTTACACCGCCTAGGTTTATGATCAACCTGTGTTGATATATGATTTTGGTTTGGATTTTTTATGGTTTATGATTAGTAAGAGGTTTCTTGTTATTTATTCGATGCATATGAGTGCTTAAGTCTGTTTAGTGAGTTTTATTGTTTCATAGAGTCTTTGGTGATTTTCCGTCATATAATATGATTCTATTAGGTCATCTACTATGTGTTTTTGACTAGTTTGTGATTGATATGCATTAAAACCATAGAAACAACAACAATTAAACAAATAGACTTAAGTGTGCTGCTAATATATATAGTTGTAAGGTGATAGATTATGTGATAGGTTTTGGTTGATAAATTGCTAGATTTAGTTCTTCGTAAGGAGTCCGTTTAGGTTTGGTTTTATTTGTCTTGTCTATCTAGTCTAGTGAATATTTTAAACTACCTTTGAGGTACTTGTCATAAATTAAATTAGCGATCGTGAGTGAGTCTAATTAAACCGGTAATTTTAATAGCTTATTAGGATTTCATAGGTATCTCCTTGAGAAGGGTCGAGGGTCCTATTCGGTTTTCCCTTAAGTGAATAATTTAATATCCTGGTTCCATAACATAGCATTTTCCAACTATTTGATACTTGATGCATTAGGGATTCTAGCCTAGGTGGTTACTTGTCACCTTTGAGTTAAATCCGAGTTTAAGTTGTCTTTAAGTCAGAGTAATTAATTTAATATAAGTTTAATATTAGTTTTTAGTAAAACCCCCCAATAATAATAAATAAATAGTCGTGTATGTAGTTGAGTCTAATTTAGTTAATCTTCATCATTTAAATAGTCTGTGGGTTCGATATCCGGACTTACTAAACTATACTAGAGACGACCAGTACACTTGCCAGTTAGTAGTTTTAATTAAGATTAATAGTTTAGAACTTATTACTTAGTGTCTAGATTAGCGTATTTTTATATAACTAATTTTAGCACATCATGTTTTGGCGTCGTTGTCGGGGACTCTTAGTGATTGCGTATATTAACTTTAATTAAACTTAATTGCTACATACGTGTTATTTGTTTTGTTTTTGCTTTTGAGTCGTAGGAGTTAGGTTAATATTGTTTAAATTAATATATTTAAATTAGTTAGGTTAATATTGTTTATTAATACTATTTGGTGTCCATGATCCTTTTCTGTTTAAGTTTATATAACAGTGTTCTTCATGAAGTGTTATTACGAGCCTAGATTCTGCATGGTAGTTGATAAGATGGGGAACGTTCTCGGTTGTAAAGACTCATATGGCGCAATGATGGATCGTATACCACATCCATATGAGATATTAATATATTTATTACGTGTCATCCATAGCTCTAATAAAAACACACCAATTCTGTATGAACTAACTATGGAGGATTTTCGGCTAGTCTTAATGAGTCAAATACAATTTAATGAGCCGATGATCGAGTTTGAGGATGTTGGGTTGCAGGATAAGACAGAACAGTGTATTCCCTCTTGGGAAGACGAGTTTAGGGATGAATTTGGTGAAGATTTGGTGGGTTTTGCCAATATTGACGAGAGAGATTTTAACCCCGAAAGAGATCTTTAGGAGTTTGAATTATGTTATTCAGGGAGCCGTTTAAGAAGTTAAATGCAAAAGAGGAATAACAAGAGATATCCGAATAATTGAAGAATAAAGAACTGCATTGCATTGTGAAAGATTATTCGCATCTGCGCAGTGAAGCTGATCGATTTTTAGAAATACTTATTCTTGAATCGCCACTTACATCAAGAGCCCCAAGGAAGATATATGGACTTAGTAATCAAAGTGTGCCAAATTTGTCATATCCTCAATATTTCAAGAATTGGTGGATCAAGCTGAATGCATATTTTTGTGCCCATATGAGTTTGGAATTTACTTTCTTCCCAACTAACTATAAAAGGATAGTGTTGAGGAGCACCGATGGGAAGAGAATCAATGAGAAGCCTCCTGATTGAGGTTTCAGGAGTAAGTCTAGCTGAAGACTTTTTGTAAACTTAGCGCTTTTTAGGAGGCAACCCAATATTATATTTCCTTTCTATTTTTATTTTGGTTTTACTTCTTTGTTCTACCAAATGTTTCTTCTCTTACTTGCAGGTTGTTCCGGGGTTGCTTATGAGATAGTTGATGAGATATGATTATAAACAAATGTGGGGATGTCACTTGCCTAAGTATTGCTACTTTTGTTCATGACATGACTCACGAGGCATATCGTCAATTTACCAGGGAAGTCTGTTCTAATTCATTAGTTTATTTTTTATTTTTTTCATATTTTTATTTGTAATTTCCTTTTTCTCACATTGAGGAAATGTAAATTTAACTGTGTGGATGGGAAATTGAAGTTTTCGTCAAAAATAAAAATAAAAATATTGAAAACCTAAAAAAAGGAAAAAAAGTTGAAAAAAAATAAAAAAATGCCCAAGAATTTTTTATTTGATTTTTAGCAAATAATGGAAAATGATAGAAAAATCGGGGATTAGTTTTCCAAACTACTAATAATAAGAGATAATATAAAAGAAAATGTACTAAGCTTGGGATGTGTTGGTAAACCCAAATAGTTTTGAAAGGTTTCTCATTGCATATTCTTAATAAACCTAATTAATCTTAGATTTTGTAGGTTCTCATCCCAATGGGGGATAGTGAAGCTGAAATTCGATAAGGCATAGGGAGTATTGCCATAAACTAAATACCCTAAGGTGGTGAGAATTGAATGCACTTTAAATTAACACGCCACTCCGTTTTATGAAAATAAATAAAGAGTGGTGGCGCCCCACAATGTCCAATTTTATACGAGCTTTAGTATTTAGTTATATATTTATTGGTTAAAGTTACCTAAGTACACAATGAAAAAAAAAAAGAAAAAAAAAGAATAAGTGTATTCCGATAATTGGTCCGAAAAGCAATTGAAAAGAAGAGAAAATTTACGTAATGAAAAATGTCAAAGAAGCATTCTCAAAAAATAGAAATGAGGCCAAAGTGCACATACTAGATGAGACTGATAGTTTACGTGTTACCAAGGGGATGGTGACTATGAGGATACACTATTGGGGCTCAAAGTTTTTAGTCGATAAATATTTTCTCAGGGAATAAATAGGACATGGTCCAATAATATTTAGGGCATACTCCTACGACCAAATTTGACCTATCATCCACAAATTCCATCCAAGTGTATTTTCTTCATACTGATGTGGTCTAAATTATACATATTATTATAGAAAAATTTCTTACACTTTTAAGTACCTTTGAGCTAGGTTTCTATTGAATATATTTCTATTTGGCTCATATTAGATTTTAAAGGTTCCAAGTAAACACGAGCTTATAATAATAAATTAATAATAATAATAATAATTAATAACGATGAAATATGTAAATGATGTTTACTTATAATTCATATTAATATATTTGTTTTAATTAGATGAGTTGAATGTTTTATACTTAATCAATATTTAATTAACATAAATATGAGTCTTGTGAAATAAAGTGAATTTAATATTCAATTATATGTTTTGTGAATTAACAGAAGACTCCACGTGATGATTGGAGTTAAGAAATATGCAAAATAATTGTAAAGGATCAAATGAGCATGTTGGAATTTTTGGAAGCCACCCTCCGTAGAAGGCCACGTGAAAAAATTAAAACAAAACAGAAGTTTAGTTGGATTAGTGGGTCACGTGAGGAGTATGTTATTGGGACAATGTCCTTTATTGTTTATAATTAACCTACCATCATGAGATTTAAAGGGGACACGCACAGCTACAAAGAAAGGAGGCACGGCAGAAGGTTTAAAGGAGTTCGAATTATTTTCCAAGGGACAGCCATCAAAGAATAACCTCACAGCCGCAAGAAGCATATTATAAAGAGAGAAAACAATTTGGTTCGAGCAGAGAGCGTCTGGGTTCAACACCTACTCTACCGAACATCATTATTATTCGGTTTGATTTTATTGTTTTCTTTATGAATTCAGTTTTTGAACCTTATTTATTTGGTTTGTTCTTAAGTATGGTTGTTGGCTAAACCCTTAGACTGCCTAGGCTTATGATGAACTTTTGTTGATTTTTGATTTTGGTTTAGATTTTGTTTTCGTTTATGGATTCATGATTAAGTGAGAGGTTTATTGTTATTAATTCGATGCATATGTGTGCTTAGGATTGTTTGATGAATTTTATTGCATCATAGTTTTCCTTGTTGATTGTCTGTCATATAATAGGTTTCTGTTAGGTCATGACTGTGTGTTTTTGACTAGTTTGTGGTTGATATGCATTAAAACCATAGAAACAATAATAATTAATCAAGTAGACCTAAGTGTGCTGCTAATCTAAAAAGCTGTAAGGTGATAGATTATTTGATAGGTCTTTGTTGATTAAGATTGCTAGATTTAGTTCTTCGTAAGGAGTCTGTCTAGGTTTGATTTATCAGCCTTTTCTATCTACTTGAGTGAATTCTTTAAACTACCTTTGATTTCTGCGTTGTAAGGCAGAATTTCTAATAAAGGTACTTGTCATAAAATAAATTAGCGACCGTAAGGGAAACTAATTAAACCGGTAATTTTAATACCTTATTAGGATTCCATAGGTGTCTTCTTGAGAAGGTTCAAGGATCCTGTTCGATTTCCCATTAAGTGAACAGTTTAAGATCCCGGCTCCATAACTTAGCATTTTCCAACCATTTGATAATTGATGCATTAGGGATTTTAGCCGGTGGTTGTTCTTCATCATCTGAATTACCTAGATTAAGTCGTCGTAAGTTTTATTAATTAGTTTTATCATTAGTTTAATATTAGTTTTTAGTAAAACCCCTAATAATAATAAATAACTAGTCGCGTATGTAGTTAAGTCTAATTTAGCTAGTTTACATAATTTTAAGAGTCTATGGATTTGATATCCGGACTTACTAAACTGTACTAGAGTCGACCGGTACACTTGCCGATAAGTAGTTTTAGTTAAGTTTAATAGTCTAGAATTTATACTTAGTGTCTATATTAGCGTATTTTTATATAACTACTTTTAGCACATCACTTACCATTAAGGGGTTCTCATCTTATGGGGATAGGTTGAGCCAGTGTGCTTCAACCCGATTATTAATTGTCTTTATTATGCTTGAGATGAGATAATTGGATCTTAACTCTAATGGTGTGAGACTCATAGATTTTTTATATCACTTAAACTTAATTGTTTAATGTGTATGTAGGCTTGATAAGCTAGTGGCTGGGTGTAAGTGGACTACAGTATCGACAATCGCGGTTTTTGCCTTTATCTAAGCTTTAAGATAATCTATATGTTTTTAAAACCAGTTTTCCAATTATTATTCTGTTGCAACTAGCTTTTTCATGGACGAAAAATGTTTAAGTGTGGGGATATTTGATGTGGTCTAAGTTATATATATTATTATATAAATATTTCTTATACTTTCAAATATAATGGGCTAAGTTTTTATTGAATATTACTTAAGTGGCTCATATTTATGTTTTAAGTTTTGAGAGACAACAAGCTGAAATCAGGTACTTTAACTAAACTTGAGAGCAACGAGAATAATAATAATAATAATAATAATAAAAATAATAATAATAATAATAATGTACTTGAATTATGTTTGGATGCGTTTGATGAGATGATAGAATATATTAATTCACAAATTTAACATATATATATACACTACATGAAAAATGACATTTGGTCACACGAAAAAAGTGTGGTCGTAGGCCTTTAGCCACACACATCTGGTTCAAGTCAGGTGTGACCAAAGGTCGCGACATCGTAGGTATCATATGGCCACACACAGTTTTTAGTGGCCTTATATGGTTATAAGTGTGGCTAAAGGGTACCAGCATTAGTTGCTAGCCATCAAGAAGCATCTCCAATAAGTGTGGCTAAATGGTAGAAAATGACCACATGACTATTTACTAGGTCTGACCATTGCACGTATAGAGCCACATGAATTCATGTTTCAGCCACATGAATTTTATAATAATGTGGCCAATATGGTTGTGGTAAGCGAGCATTGTGACCTATGCCTTGTGGCTATAGAAAAGCAATGGCCACTTGAATTTAATAATAGTGTGGCTAATTATATTACATAAACACTGGATGTTACATTAAATGTGACTAAAAATGTTTACTTGCCACTCAAACACTCCTTTGTAAACTATAGTGTGGCTATTGTCTTACCCTTTGTCACACACAATGCTTTTCGTAATTTAAAGTGTGGCTACTGTCAAACTTTTCGTAACACATAGTGATGTATTGTGTGGCTAATTGTTAATGTGGCTAAAAATGTGAACTTGCCACTCAAACACCCTTTTGTAGTTTGTGGTGTGGCATTGTCTTACCGTTTGTCACACATAATGCTTTTGTAATATAAAGTGTGGCTATTATCATACTTTTGGTCACACATAGTGATTTTACCGTAAGGCGGGTGACAAACCAGGATCCGAACACATTAATCACACCAAACGACATCTATATGGTCTTAAAAGTTTTAACAAATCAAAATAAAATGTTCAGAGTACTTAAGTGCTAGTGCGGAAGCTAAACAAAGTGAGGGAGCCATCTCCCAAAACAAGTTTAAATAATTCATGGCGCTACAAGCGCAAAACCAATATCAAATAATTGTTTTCAAACTTAAACCAATGCGAGTCCATGCATGCAATGTTATCCTAATCCAAGTGCTTGCTAGTGACCTGAGGAAAACATGCTAAAAAGAGTCAACACATATGGTTGGTGAGTTCACAGGTTTTCAAAGTAAGTTATGCTCTATCAGTTCATAAACATTTATAAATAAAGGTGGCCCATGGTTAACTACACTTAGTTAACTCGTTGCCGCATAGTGTTATGTTTCCATCACGACCGAAGCTGACTAGTTATTGCCTCAAGTCAAGTATTGCCAAAACTTAACAATGTTTGGTCAAAGTTACACCCCGTTCGACCTCCAGTCGAGAATAATGCAGGGTGGGGTTTGTCAAACCCAATAGTACTATTTAAATTTACCATGCCAGTTAACCTTAGTTAACGGTCCGATGTTCGTGAGGACTTTCCATGGCAAAGAAACACTACGTTATAAGCAACCAAACGGTTGTGTAAAGATTTAGAGCAAGTAAAGTAAAACAGTTTTGCATGTTTCCTCCCCCAAAGGAAAGGTATAAAAGTAGGGCCGTAAACTCACCTTGTTGGTGCTTCGGGTATTACACAAATCCGACCGAAGTAAATGCGTCACGTGCTAAGACCCTAAAAATGCAAGTACGTAAGTAACTTGTGGGATGGTTCCTAGAACCACTAGTATCCAACAATCTCCCATTGTTTTTAAAAAAGACTTTTGACCAAAGTTTGACTTTTGTTGACTTTGACTAAAGTTGACTTTGACTAAAGTTTTGACTTTGACTAAAGTTTTGTCCTTTGACTAAAATATTGACCTTTGACTAAAAGGTTGGACTTAGAATGTTTACCTTATAATTCTAGTCACACTTAATCAATCATCAAGTATACACACTTAGCCATATTCCTTGCAATTCTATGATCAATACACTTTCACAGCATCACAAGCAAGACTAACTATTTAGTCAACTAGTTCTAAGTTGACTTAAAAAGTCAAAGTTCTAATTTACCACAACTAACATATCACAATTTGCATTTATCTCAATTCAACCATCACCTTTAACAATTTATACCACCTAAACCGATTTTTCTCATCAATCAAAACTCACAATTAAATTACCAAATAAATCACACATGTACACATCAGTATTAGGTTCAACATATATTTTTCTCACAATTTTTGGATTTACCAATTCGTCCAGAATATTCATATACTACAACAACATGATTTATATTTCTACAACAACACAGCAGTAATCAAAAATTTGTCAAAAATTCCATATTTGTCCAATTGATGCAAGACCAATTGGACTAGATTCCTAATTCAATTTACAACATCCTAGAAGTAGAATTATATCCATATCTATTTTTATCATCAAGTTATGAAATTTACAACTCAACTCAGAAATTATTATCCCTAAATCAGCTTTGCATCCTGATTTTATAAATTCATAAAAAGTACTCAAACAGAGTCCAAAAATTAAGATTCCAAACTTTCTGAAAACTAGGTTCAAAGTACATGTTCATAGAATCAAAAATCGATCAAAAACTCAAACATATCATCAAGTTATCAACAATCCAAATCCGTAACATCTAATCTGCCAATAAACAGTTTTAACCACAATCAACTACAAATCACAACTTTTCTATCCTTTTGATTCAAAATCATCAAGAAACATTTATGATTCAAAATCATCAAGAAACATTCTTACCAAATCAAATTTCATGTCTTATTTTTATCCATTTGATTTCATAAGAGAAGTAAAAACACATGTATTTATAAAAGACTCAAAAATACTAATCAAGACACATACAAAAATCCTTTTTACTTGTCAAACTTTGATCATCCCCTTTCATGATCCAACCATTTGGATACAACGTTCATATGAATTAAAAGAAAAAGAAACATATAAACATAATAATCTACTCACTTTGCTTGATCAAATGCTTAAACCCTTGTTTACCAAAATCACCAACTCTTGTGTTATGGAGAAAATACTAGAAGATGATTGTTTGTATGAAAGAAAATGAGAGTATGTGTGTGTGTGTGAGTATCACGGCCAAAGAGAGAGGAAAAGGGAAAGGAAAAGGTGTTGGCATCCAATAGTTGTAACCTCCTTGTTATTAACAACCCTTTATGATTGATTTAATGAATAAAATTACTTAGGTTAACTTTTATTAACTCATGTGTGACATGCTACATATTTTAATAAACATTTCCTATGTAACATAACCTAAGGTTCCATTTAAATAATAAACATGTTACATGACATACAATATAACCTATTTAATCATTTAGCTTACTTACAATCACATCATCATGTAATAACCATAATATAACATATTAATCACATAGCACATTATACTTATCATACATGTTATATGACATGTTTATTATAACATGCAAGACGAGTTTATTATCCTAGTTATAATTAGTCACTTATCCTTGTTTAAGTCACCAATGACACGTTGACTTAAATATACGCATACATGACATCACATGTACAACAGTTCATACTCATAGTTAACAGAACTAACTGAGTTTATAGACATAGTCAACAGGATTTAACTGGGTTTAGTTAACAGAGTTAACCTAAAAATGCGGATGTCACATCATCCCCTTGTTGAAAGAATTTTCGTCCCGAAAATTAATGTGATGTCACCACTAGACTGGGACATGAAAGGGATAAAAAAAAAATTTTAGGTTTGTCACATCATCCCCTTGTTAAAAGAATTTTCATCCTGAAAATTTAAATCGTACCTATGGTTTGGCTTCAGGTTTGAATAGGTGTGGATACTTTTCTTTCATCTGGTCTTTGCGCTCCCATGTGAACTCTGGTCCACGCTTAGAGTTCCATCGAACGCGAACGATAGGAGTTTTACTGTGCCTACGGGTCTTTACGTCCTGATCCATGATTTCCACTGGCTCTTCGATGAAACGTAACTGTTCGTCCACTTCTAGTTCCTCCAAAGGAACTATCAAGTTTTCGTCCGCCAAACACTTTTTAAGATTTGATACGTGGAAGACGTTATGTACCCCGCGGAGTTGTTCCGGTAAGTCCAACCTATAAGCCACTGGACCGATTCGTTCCACGATTTCGAATGGCCCTACGTAACGCGGGTTCAACTTTCCCCGTTTTCCGAAACGAATGACACCCTTCCACGGTGCCACTTTTAATAAAACTTTGTCCCCGACTTCAAATTCCAAAGGCCTTCTACGCTTATCAGCATAACTTTTCTGAGGATCACGTGCTGCTGCCATACGATTTCGGATCTGAACTATCCTCTCCGTCGTTTCATGAACTATTTCAGGGCCAGTTAGTTGGCTCTCACCCAATTCCGCCCAGCAGAGTGGTGATCGGCATTTACGCCCATACAGAGCTTCAAAAGGGGCTGCTTGTATGCTCGTATGGTAACTGTTATTGTAAGAGAACTCAACCAAAGGCAAGTGCGTCTCCCAACTGCTCCCAAAATCGATGATGCACGCCCTTAACATATCCTCCAATGCTTGTATTGTTCGCTCGCTCTGACCGTCTGTTTGTGGATGATAAGCCGTGCTCATATCCAGTCGTGTACCCAACGACTTTTGCAACGATTTCCAAAAGTTTGAGGTAAACCTAGCATCACGGTCCGAAATAATCGATATCGGCACACCATGACGGGAAACGATTTCTTTAATGTAAATGCGAGCCAGCCTATCCGTCTTTTCCGCTTCCCGGATGGCTAGAAAATGTGCGGATTTGGTCAATCGATCCACTATGACCCAAATCATGTCGCAACCGCTGGGTGTCTTGGGTAGTTTGGATATGAAATCCATGGATATCTGTTCCCATTTCCCCATAGGAATTTCGGGTTGTTGAAGTAATCCCGGCGGTTTCCTATGTCCTGCTTTCACTTTGGCACATGTCAGACACTTAGCCACGTACCCAGCAATTTCCTCTTTCATACTAGGCCACCAGTATAGCTCTTTTAAGTCATGGTACATCTTATCTGATCCCAGATGTACTGAGTATCGGGATTTGTGTGCTTCGTCCATGACCAGTGTTCTTAGATCCCCATAACGCGGTACCCAAATTCGATCATGGTAATACCGAATGCCATCCGACTTAACCTCTGAGTTCCCGTCTACACCGCGCAAAGATTCGGCATCGAAATTCTCGGCTTTCAGAGCTTCTAACTGGGCATCCTTGATCTTTTCGGGTAAACCAGAGTGAATCGTTAGTTGTAAAGCCCTAACCCTCCTGGGCTTCAAAGTTTCTTTTCGGCTCAAGGCGTCAAGCACCACGTTGGCTTTACCCGGATGATACTTAATAGCACATTCATAATCGTTAAGCAACTCGACCCATCGTCTCTGCTTCATGTTCAGTTCTTTCTGCTCGAATATGTGCTGGAGGCTCTTATGGTCTGTGTAGATCGTACACTGGGTTCCTTAAAGGTAATGCCTACAGATTTTTAGTGCAAAGATGACGGCTCCAAGTTCTAAGTCATGGATCATGTAGTTCTTTTCAGCGGTCTTCAGTTGTCGAGAAGCATATGCGATGACCTTTTCCCGTTGCATGAGCACACATCCAATTCCTTGCAGTGAAGCATCGCAGTAAACAACAAAGTCTTCTACTCCTTCGGGCAGTGATAGGATTGGCGCACTACACAGCTTGTCTTTCAGAGTTTGAAATGTTGTGTCATGTGCCTCGGTCCACTTATACACAATGCCCTTGCGGGTTAAGGATGTGAGTGGTTGAGCAATCTTGGAAAATCCTCCAATGAATCTGCGATAATAACCAGCTAATCCCAGAAATTGACGGATCTCGGTGGGAGTTTTCGGGTTTGGCCAATCCTTGATAGCTTCAATCTTGGATTGGTCCACTTGGATTCCCTCACCACTTACCACGTGGCCCAAAAATTTTACTTCACGCATCAAGAACTCGCACTTCGATAATTTGGCATACAGTTGTTCCTTCATGAGTAGCTTCATCATTAATCGCAAGTGCTCTTCATGTTCCTCCCTTGTCTTCGAATATATCAAGATGTCGTTTATGAACACAATGACGAATTTATCCAAATAAGGCTTACAAACACGATTCATGAGGTCCATGAATACGGCTGGGGCGTTTGTTAACCCAAATGGCATAACGGCGAACTCATAGTGTCCATAACGAGTACGAAACGCTGTTTTCGCAATGTCTTCTTCCCGAACTCAGAGTTGGTGATAACCCGACCTAAGGTCGACCTTCGAGTAGTAACTGGATCCTTGCAGCTGATCGAACAGATCATCAATATGTGGCAAGGGATACCGGTTCTTGGTCGTCACCTTATTAAGTTCCCGATAGTCGATACACATGCGTAGAGTTCCATCCTTCTTCTTCACGAATAGGACTGGGGCTCCCCACGGGGATGAACTGGGGCGTATGAAACCCTTATCTAGCAGTTCTTGCAACTGCTTAGACAGTTCCTCTAACTCCTTCGGAGCAAGGCGAAACGGTGCACGAGCTACAGGAACAGCTCCTTGTGTCAGGTCGATTTGGAACTCCACTTGTCTGTGAGGCGGAAGGCCAGGTAGGTCTTCGGGAAAAACCTCAGGAAAGTCTCTAACAATAGGGATCTGGTCGATTGAGACCTCCTCCTCCACAGCTTTGTCAGTACCTTTGTCGGTGATTAGGACTAAGATCGCAGTATGGCCTTTACGCAGTAACTTCTGTGCCTTCATAAGGGAAATGATCCCAACTGTCGCACTTTCTTTCTCACCATGAACAATAAGAGTTTCTCCCCCAGGGAGAGGTATGCGGACGATCTTCTCGTGAAAGACAACCTCGGCTCGGTGCTCGGACAACCAATCCATCCCAATAACTAAGTCGAAGCTACCAAGTTCAATCGGCATAAGATCTATGGGAAACAAATGACTAGACAATTCTACGGTACAACCCTTCAAAATATGGGACACTTGGATGGTTTTACCATCTGCTAACTCGATAGTGTACTTAGACTCTAGGGCAGATGGGGTGCTATTAACCATTTCACAAAATTTAGTTGACACGTAACTTCGATCGGCCCCGGTATCAAATAAAGTTAGCGCATAACAACTATTCATTTATATTTACCGGTAATAGTTACGGAGTCGTTAGAAGTCTCACCTGAACCACCACCAATAACGAAGGCTCTTCCCCTGCCTTCACCTCCGTTGTTACCATTCCCATTGTTACTATTCTTCCCGTTGCCATTTGCCCCTCCGTTACCAGCATTCTTCAGTTTGGGGCAGTTTCTCTTAAAGTGACCCTCCTGTCCACACTCAAAACACCCTTTCGGGGCCTCTTGAGGTGGGGCTTGTTTCTGGGGGTTGTCTACTCAGCAAAACTTGGTTTCGTGGCCATGTCTGCCACACTTGTTGCAACGGTACTTATCACATTTCCCCGCATGATGGAAGTCACACTTGTTACACTTTGGGAGTTTCCCCTGATATCCTCCCTGTTGTTGGTTCTGGCTCGGGTAGTTGTTCCTGCGAGGAGACTCAAACCGTCTCTGTTGATTGTGGCCTGAAGAGGTGCTCTTGTTGTTGGAGTTGTTGTGGCCACTACTCTCCCATTTGCGTTTATTATCGGATGTGCCAGTAGCAGACTTCTTGGACGGGAGAGTGCCTTGTTTGACGGCTTGATCAGTTAACTTATGAGCTAACCGGACGGCATCGTGAATGTTGGTGGGATTTGCCGATGTCACCATACTCTGGATCTGCGGAGGTAAACCGTCAATATACATTTCGACCCTCTTATAAGCAGGATCGACCATTTGAGGGCACAGTATCTCTAACTCATGGGATCGTGTCGTATAAGCCTCAATGTCGAAACCCTCCATCCGCAAATTCCAAAACTCATGCTCTAACTTCTGCACTTCACCACGCGGGCTATACTCGGTCTTGATCAGATTTTTGAATTCCTCCCATGACATAGCATTGGCCGCATTTAGACCCAACAACTGAACTTGGGTATTCCACCAAGTAAGTGCTGACTCCTAGAGAGTCCCTGTAGCAAACTTCACCTGGCTCGCAGCTGGGCAATTACACATAGCAAATACCGATTCTGCCTTCTCTATCCAGTGCAGCAAACCGACAGCCCCCTCGGTGCCTTTAAACGCATGGGGTTTACAATCCATGTAGTTCTTAAAGGTGCACCCTGCGGCTCCCCCTGCCGCCTGCCTGGAATCTGGGCGGCTGCAATCGCTACGGTCACATGCTCGTTGATGAGTGCCGCCAGTTCTGCTGGAGTGAGGTTGATGCTGCCCCTGCCATGGCCACGTCCACGTCCCGACATAATCCTATGCAGTCGTGAACATAGACCGGATTAATGCCTTAATTCTAGTACATCAATAACGATCAAACAACTAATTTATGAACATCACAACACAATTTAAGAAAACAATACTTGAAAAGATAACTTGTAATCCGATTACAATCATTCAATCCAAACATCATAGTTCAAAAATATCCTCTGTTGGATGGGAAGAACCCTCCCACCTAGGTTCATAAAAGAAAGAAATCCAAACGAATACCAACTGACGATATCACTCGTCAGATACTCCCGATGACCTGCTCAGCTCGGGCTCCTCCTCGGGGTCTTCCTCCGGATCCTCCTCGGGGTCCTCCTCTGGGTCTTCTTCAGGGTCCTCCACTGGGTCCTCTGGAGGTGCCAGCCGGTCCTCCAGATCCCGAATACGGTTACGAGCAATGTTCAGTTCGTTAGTCAGATCTATCACCCTATCTGCAAGCATCTGCATCTTCTCACCTAGCCTCTCAACTTCAAAGGTTAACTTGTAGTGCATCTCTGACCTCCGATCGCAGAGCTCCCTCAAGAACTCCATCTTATGCTTGGCTCCACTCTGTTTCTGCGCTAGCTTAGCAATGTCCGACTTCATACCCTGTTTCCCACACTGCGCCTTATCCAGGCCAGAAACAAGTGCAGCTATCACCCGCTCAGGAGGGCATGGCAGAGCGGGTAGAGTAGGGCAAGAAGGACCTACAACAGCTAGGGGTGGAACCTCCTCCTTCTCAATCATCATGGTCACCACCTCTGGGTATCATTCCCAGTCGCACTGGGGCTTAGGCAAGAACTTGTGCTCGGGTGAAGACTCCTCAGCAGTAGATGTGCCAGCATCAGGGATGGTCCGCTGCCTCTTCAGTCTCAGGGACGCAGGTGGTGTGCTCTCCTCAGCGATGATAGGTGCTTTCTCACGGGCGTGATCAGCTGATGACGAAGACATACTGTGATACAAGGGTTGGGGTTCGGATGAGTGAGTGGTATCTCATGTATATATGTGCAGTGTAACTAATGCATCATGAAAAGCTATAAACCGGACTGCAACCTATATGAAATGGTATGCAACCTGGTTCGCTATAACCAATGGCTCTGATACCAATCTGTCACACCCCCAAATTTCCACTAACGGAGTTTTACAGTAAGGCGGATGACAAACCAGGATCCGAACACATTAATCACACCAAACGACATCTATATGGTCTTAAAAGTTTTAACAAATCAAAATAAAATGTTCAGAGTACTTAAGTGCTAGTTCGGAAGCTAAACAAAGTGCGGGAGCCATCTCCCAAAACAAGTTTAAATAATTCATGGCGCTACAAGCGCAAAACCAATATCAAATAATTGTTTTCAAACTTAAACCAATGCGAGTCCATGCATGCAATGTTATCCTAATCCAAGTGCTTGCTAGTGACCTGAGGAAAACATGCTAAAAAGAGTCAACACATATGGTTGGTGAGTTCACAGGTTTTCAAAGTAAGTTATGCTCTATCAGTTCATAAACATTTATAAATAAAGGTGGCCCATGGTTAAATACACTTAGTTAACTCGTTGCCGCATAGTGTTATGTTTCCATCACGACCGAAGCTGACTAGTTATTGCCTCAAGTCAAGTATTGCCAAAACTTAACAATGTTTGGTCAAAGTTACACCCCGTTCGACCTCCAGTCGAGAATAATGCAGGGTGGGGTTTGTCAAACCCAATAGTACTATTTAAATTTACCACGCCAGTTAACCTTAGTTAACGATCCGATGTTCGTGAGGACTTTCCATGGCAAAGAAACACTACGTTATAAGCAACCAAACGGTTGTGTAAAGATTTAGAGCAAGTAAAGTAAAACAGTTTTGCATGTTTCCTCCCCCAAAGGAAAGGTATAAAAGTAGGGCCGTAAACTCACCTTGTTGGTGCTTCGGGTATTACACAAATCCGACCGAAGTAAATGCGTCACGTGCTAAGACCCTAAAAATGCAAGTACGTAAGTAACTTGTGGGATGGTTCCTAGAACCACTAGTATCCAACAATCTCCCATTGTTTTTAAAAAAGACTTTTGACCAAAGTTTGACTTTTGTTGACTTTGACTAAAGTTGACTTTGACTAAAGTTTTGACTTTGACTAAAGTTTTGTCCTTTGACTAAAATATTGACCTTTGACTAAAAGGTTGGACTTAGAATGTTTACCTTATAATTCTAGTCACACTTAATCAATCATCAAGTATACACACTTAGCCATATTCCTTGCAATTATATGATCAATACACTTTCACAGCATCACAAGCAAGACTAACTATTTAGTCAACTAGTTCTAAGTTGACTTAAAAAGTCAAAGTTCTAATTTACCACAACTAACATATCACAATTTGCATTTATCTCAATTCAACCATCACCTTTAACAATTTATACCACCTAAACCGATTTTTCTCATCAATCAAAACTCACAATTAAATTACCAAATAAATCACACATGTACACATCAGTATTAGGTTCAACATATATTTTTCTCACAATTTTTGGATTTACCAATTCGTCCAGAATATTCATATACTACAACAACATGATTTATATTTCTACAACAACACAGCAGTAATCAAAAATTTGTCAAAAATTCCATATTTGTCCAATTGATGCAAGACCAATTGGACTAGATTCCTAATTCAATTTACAACATCCTAGAAGTAGAATTATATCCATATCTATTTTTATCATCAAGTTATGAAATTTACAACTCAACTCAGAAATTATTATCCCTAAATCAGCTTTGCATCCTGATTTTATAAATTCATAAAAAGTACTCAAACAGAGTCCAAAAATTAAGATTCCAAACTTTCTGAAAACTAGGTTCAAAGTACATGTTCATAGAATCAAAAATCGATCAAAAACTCAAACATATCATCAAGTTATCAACAATCCAAATCCGTAACATCTAATCTGCCAATAAACAGTTTTAACCACAATCAACTACAAATCACAACTTTTCTATCCTTTTGATTCAAAATCATCAAGAAACATTTATGATTCAAAATCATCAAGAAACATTCTTACCAAATCAAATTTCATGTCTTATTTTTATCCATTTGATTTCATAAGAGAAGTAAAAACACATGTATTTATAAAAGACTCAAAAATACTAATCAAGACACATACAAAAATCCTTTTTACTTGTCAAACTTTGATCATCCCCTTTCATGATCCAACCATTTGGATACAAGGTTCATATGAATTAAAAGAAAAAGAAACATATAAACATAATAATCTACTCACTTTGCTTGATCAAATGCTTAAACCCTTGTTTACCAAAATCACCAACTCTTGTGTTATGGAGAAAATACTAGAAGATGATTGTTTGTATGAAAGAAAATGAGAGTATGTGTGTGTGTGTGTGAGTATCACAGCCAAAGAGAGAGGAAAATGGAAAGGAAAAGGTGTTGGCATCCAATAGTTGTAACCTCCTTGTTATTAACAACCCTTTATGTTGATTTAATGAATAAAATTACTTAGGTTAACTTTTATTAACTCATGTGTGACATGCTACATATTTTAATAAACATTTCCTATGTAACATAACCTAAGGTTCCATTTAAATAATAAACATGTTACATGACATACAATATAACCTATTTAATCATTTAGCTTACTTACAATCACATCATCATGTAATAACCATAATATAACATATTAATCACATAGCACATTATACTTATCATACATGTTATATGACATGTTTATTATAACATGCAAGACGAGTTTATTATCCTAGTTATAATTAGTCACTTATCCTTGTTTAAGTCACCAATGACACGTTGACTTAAATATACGCATACATGACATCACATGTACAACAGTTCATACTCATAGTTAACAGAACTAACTGAGTTTATAGACATAGTCAACAGGATTTAACTGGGTTTAGTTAACAGAGTTAACCTAAAAATGCCGGATGTCACAATTATCATACTTTTGGTCACACATAGTGATTTTTCCAATGACGTTTGATGTTGTTCCGCCACGCAAACAAAAACCAAGTGATGAAAGTGTGGCCAATGGCTAGTGATTGACACATGAAAATATATAGAGTGTGGTTATTTTATGCCATTTGGTCACACTTAGTGATTTTTTATATGACGTTTTATATGATTCCGTCACACACACAAAAAACGAAGCAATCATGGTGTGGGTAATGGTTATGTATAGCCACATGAATTTTTGTGTTTTCGGTGTGGCTATGTCACACTTTTAGCCACACATAATTTGTTATCTCCATCAATTTTGCTATCATTCCGTCACACAACAATGTTTGTGTTGTGCTAATGGTCATTTATAGACTCAGATTTTTTTAATCTGAAGTGTGGCTATTGTCTTAGTTTTGGCCACACCTATTTAATGTGTTTCTATGTGGCCAATAGTGTGTAATTAGGCAATATATAATTATTTTTATTTTTTGTGCAGTGATATAAAACAGCTGTACGCAAGAATGACAAAACAAAATTAGAAACAAATTATATTAACTATAATATTCACTTAAGCAAATCTATACATCGCTATTTAAGATATATGCAAAACAAGCTATAAAATATACAAAATAGCGACTATTTATATACTAGCTAAGGCGTCAGTTTTCTTGGCACTGCTCCTTGTCTTCTGTTTGGTCACCCTATCTATCGTTGTGTACTTTTCCTTTGGCTTCTTGCCAGCTCTATCTGATTTTTTTTAGGATGGGAGTGGTGGTAGCTGGAACAAAAAAATATGAAAAACAAATATGTATAATTAATGTCATATTTTGTAATTGAATAGAACAAAATAGGAACAAACCTCCTTGTCACAAAAGATATGATCTCTTGTGATATTTTGTAATTGAATAGAACAAAATAGTAGGCCTGCAAACGAACCGAACGTTCGGTGAACTGTTCATGAACTGTTCAGCGGGAAGTTCGTTTATTTAATAAACGAACGAACACAAAAAAATTTTTCACTTAATTAAAAGAACGAACATGAACAAATTTTCCGTTCGTTCATTTATGTTCATGAACGTACATTCGTTTATGTTCATTTATTTATCTTTGTTTATGTCTGTTTATTTATGCTTGTTTATGTATTAATAGTAATTAATTAATTATTATCTAGATGAGACATCTATTTAAAGGTTTTAAATTTGTAAAATTTTTTTCATTTAAGTGTTTTCATTTATGTTGGTTTATGTTTGCTTGTGTTCATTTACATTTGTTCATCTATGTTCATTATGTTCGTTTATCTTTGTTCAATTATGTAAGTTTAGATTATAAACAAACGAACACAAGCGAACACAAGTGTTCATTTTTTAAAATAAATGAAAATGAACATAGATATTTGTTCGGTTAAGTTTTCGTATAGGTTTAAAGTTAAATGAGCGAACACAAACATGCCCTTTTTTGTACTTGAATAGATATAAAAGGGAACAAACCTCTTGGTCACATGAGATTAGGTGTTCTGGCCAAGCAACAAAAGTACCAGTTGCATTACCAGCAGTCATAATTTCACCTGCCTCACACGGAATAATTGCTTTTTCCTTTATGGCTTCATCATTAAAAACTTTATAGCAACCCTCCGGGATTGATTTTCCATGCAACTATTGTGGAACCGGTGACCAATGAATTCTACCATGTGCCACCTTGTTACGCTTGTCATTCAGTAACAAATAACACTGATACACCTACAAACAAACATGGGAAATTAATATGGCTTAGTTGAAGACAATATATAAGTACATACCCATGGATATGCCATGTTGGTGGGAAATTAACAATGTTTCGCGCAGTACATACCTTTATTTCAGGATGTGGGGAAGCTTCATCCGTAGGTACATCAACTTTTCTTTTACGGCTTCTCCGTTTTACCTAAAAACCATTCAATAAATTAGCTTATGCATGGAAATCAATCAACAATTAAAGGAAAAACTCGGAACAAAAATATGAAACTGTCAAGTACTATTGGTTTTTTCGAGCCGTTACTATCCGTAGTGTGGTGTAGTTGTGTTGATGTTTGGTCAACATTGTTCTCTACAGGCTTCATTGGTAATATAAAAGAAATTGGAATTGTTAGACTTATTAGGTTATAAAATATAAAAGCTGAAATTGCCAAATACTTACTGATGTCGTGCTCTGGGAATCGACTACCATTTGGTCAACATTTTTGTCCATGGACTTGGCTTGCAATTCGGTAACAGAAAATGAGCATACTTACATTGGAAACGGATTATAAAAAGTACCGAAATTATCAATACTTACTGATGTCACGATCTGGGGAGCGAGTACCATTTGGACAACTATTTTATCCACAGACTTGGCCTACAATTAACTTACGCAAAATCAGCACACTCACATGGAAAGTTAATTATTAAAAAAAATCAATCAAACTGTCAAATGCTTACCTGAGGAGCGGATTCTTGTTGCACAGCCTCACCTGAGGTAAGGATGTTTCCCACAGAACTGGCCTGCAAATCAATTTATTAGGTTATGGAAAATGAAAAATCACATGGAAAGTTGTAATAAAGAAAGAAACTGTCAAATACTTACTGGTGCTGGCATTTTATTTGCCCCACAACACTCGTACTTTGGTTAGAACCAACCTGATTGGGAACAAGATTTACCTACAAATTGTGACAAAAAACAGTGTCAATTATGTATGTTGAATGCATTAATTAATATGTTTATATTTAACATACATCACTTACTTGACTTGCTGACATTTGTGGCAACATTCCTTCGAGATGTCTAAACCTTCCCCAACTACTAACTGTTCCTTCTCACGACTTGCTAGCATAACAGTCGTGGTTTCAAGTAGAGCCGTCAACTTGTTCACCACTTCATCTCTCTGCGCCGCCTCATACTCAAGTTGGGCAATCCGTTCCTTATATCAGCCCTTTACCCGACTCACACCCCAATATTTACCTGCTGTCAGTCCGTACCCAATCCCTTTTTAAAAACCACATTTCTCTTTTCCAAGCACTAAGGTGACGACATCTGTGCACGGTTCAAGTGTCAGGGCTCTGGAGGCGATCTTCTATTCATGCTGAACCTGCAAGAAAACAAATGTCAAACTGTTGATTCCTTACAAGCATAAAACGTCAGATTTCATGAACTGTTTTTGAAGCTGTTAACCAGCAATCTGTGCATTTCTTTCATGTTAGTGAAATCATACTAGTACTTATTTAACTAAATAAACCAATCACACCCAGTAAAAAATATCCTAGTCCAATATCCCTAGTACTTGATAAACTACAGTAACTAAGTAAATAAACAACTGCTGGTTTGGTAGTATTGTTGTTGACCATCCTAACCAGTTGTTGTATCTGCATCAAGTGTGTGGCAATGAATTGAGTTTAACATGATTTAAAAACTTTAATACTAAAACATACTAATTTGGTTGCCACATCTTCGACAACAGCATTCTTGTATGCACCATTTTTGTCCTCCCTTGCTTTCATCCACATTAATGCACGGCCAGGCGTCTAATCCGGTGCAAGTTCCTTCATTTTTACATTGTAAAATATTCAAGAGAAAGCAGCTGACGGTCATGCATTAGACACATAACCAACAAATCATTGAACTAGAGAGTGAGGTGATTACCAGTTTCTCTCGAAGGTAGGTATAACCCCCTAGTCCCATGTGATGATTGAAAACATTGTTTGCTCGAGCTCCCTTTGTTGAAGCCGAGCGTTTCTTCAGCCACACATTATAATCATTTCATTATATATAAAAAAGCATAAACTTTATACAGTAGAGGATTTATACATGAAACTTCTCTGATAGTGTGTACTCAACGAAGTGATCCCAGTCTTCTTGCCTGATCATCGCCATGTGTCCCTTGGGTATCGCCTTCAGCTTCAGAGGTTTACCGATGTTCGGAATAATGTATTTGGCATACATTTTTCTTCGGAAATTCCGAAGAAGGTGTCCGAGCCGATTCATAACAGAAGGCCTGTGACATGCCTCAATCTCAAAATATTTCTGCATAATATAATACAGTAAATTACTTCTACAAACATAAAATGTACAAATCTAAATAAATAATAACCGTTATCTGTTCCCACAGCTTATCTCTAGGCTCCTTTGTGACCTCCCTGTAACTTAAATGTCTCGAGCCAACTATTTCCCTTACAACATCCCCTAAAAAACTTGCAAACTTTGATATGGTTTGGCCAGTGAACCTACCCGTATTATCAAACTCCACTACCAGTCTGACACCACCAGAGTTTGCATAATCGGTACGTAGCTTAGCTAGCCTCGTCAACCCCCTTGTAGGTTTTTTTGTAGTAGCCAAACTGTTGATGGGTTCGATAGCCGCCGTGGCTATATCGTCGTCTCCTTAGCGTCGTGATCGTTGGATTCCTCACTGGAGTAGTCTCCTTGAGTGTCATCTGATTGAGCGTCCTTGTCAGAGTATAAATCATGTTCATCACCGATAATTGGTTCATCGGTAAGCTTCATCTTCAATTGTTTCTCTTCTGTGCAAGGATTTGAGTGCAAGGAAGTTGATTTGTGGGGGTGAAAAAGTGTTTTTTAATAATTTGGAGTGCAATTTTGATTTTGGATATTTGAACTAATTTGGAGTTTTTGAATATTTGGAGCCAATTTGGAGCTTTTGTCTCCCTTTTAATTAAGAACCAATAGATTAATGGCATATGGCATAGTTTTTAATTTAGATTAAAGGGGATTTCAACTTGATTCAATAACTGATTTTGTACCTAAGCGTGTTACAAGCGTAATAGACTCATTTGACAAATATATAACATATTTTAACCTAATCGTTTACAAAGTGTTTTTTGTTTTATTTTTAGATTTAACAAAGTGTTGTTTATGATTTGATATGCATATCACAAGCGTTTTTAACAAAGAAAGAGATAACCATTAGATGATCAATAAATCATGTTAAGAAAGCATTGTCGGATAATCCATAACTACCATTCATAAAAAGATGCCATACAAAAAGTACCATTACAATACATCACCAAAAAACCAAGAAGAGAGAAGCTAACATCACCATCACTCCGCCTTGTCCACAATCTCCGACCACAGCTCCTTAAACTCATGTTGGTTGACACCGTAGTTATGGTGTCAACCAGAGTCCCACAAACTGAGTCGTAGCATGTAGATTGTTGTTTCAGATAATAACCATCCTTTGCCATAAACTCAGTTTCTGGTTCAATCAACATGATTTTTCATGAGTCGACGATCTTTGTTTTTTCTTCAGCGAGTCTATACTTAGTCTCCTCAATTGTCTTCAACAACTTGTAGGGTGTCTCTTTTTCAAGAGACATCCTTGCTTTCACCATGTTCTTCACGGTTTTATCACAAGAATACATTTTTATGATCTTTTTGAATATGTTAATGTGATTGAATAACAAAATTATATAGACCTAAAGTTTACTTTTTGGTAGTTGAGACAGTAATTTAATTTAGTTAAGTTGATTTGTAGCCTATTTAGTAAGACATATTTTATTAAAGCGTACTACAAGCGTGAGATATAGTTTTTTTATTTTAATTAACTTTAATGTGGGCTATCATTACATAAATATATTTCCAAAATTTTTGACATGTGAGCAGGTATAAATGTAATTAATTTCCCAAATTAATTTTGACAAGTGTATAATATAAAAATATTTTTCCCAATTTTGACAGGTAATATAAATGTAATTAATTTCTAGTTTAAAAAAATCACATGAGACAAGTGTGAGCGTTTCCCAAGCGTGGGACACCCTTTTGTTTGTTTATTACAGAGTTACTATTCGTCCGTGGGTATACTTTAAAAGTGTCTTTTCCTTTTTTAATTTGTGAGGGTACTATAAGCATTTAATAATTTTGCTTACATATTAACTGTTTGGTCCGTGAGCCTCTTGGTTATATATTCCTACACTACATTTGTAAAAATCATATACCTACATAATTTTAAATTATTTTTTTAGTTAATAATGGATTGCGCGTCATCATCATCATCCACATCCTACAAGGATGTCTTCAGGAAGCAGATAGAGGATCAAATCGAGGTAGATAAAGCTTGTCGGGAAACTCTTACTGAAGAACTTGTAAAGACTAGAAACAACTTGGATGCCAGGGATGTCATTGAAAAATTGTCTTACTCGAATGCCCACTAGTATTATCAGAGATCTTGCTATTTTGTTTATGGTTGATGTAGGACAGAAAGAGCTTGACCAGTTAAAACTTTTGGCAAGGAAATTCTTGAACTGAATTGCTCAATGGAATTGAAGTTTAAGTTTCTTATGTCACTCAGAGATTAGTATGTGATGGTGTTTCATGAGTGTTTATGATGTAGTGATGGTGTGTTTTTATCTGTGTTTTGGTAATAATAAAATTTGTATGTTTGTGTTAAAACATGGATTCAACATGTAAAGTATTAACTTACATTACAAAGTGGTAACATAAGACTAGAGATCTCCATAAGTCTATATCATAACATCCAACAAGTATCTTAAAATACATAGCAGTCAGTTTTAAAATTATTCAAATTTGTTGTTGTCTTTTCTCAAGTTTAGCAATCAACTCTTCTCCGGTTAAAACAGTGTTGTTAGTTTCATGGAATACCTTTGCTTTCTTGATAAGAGTATTTCTGTGTTGGTATACATCCTAGAGGAGGATTTTGCACAAATACTTTGCCCTTAACCTTTTTAGCTGCTTTTGTTGTTTACGACCTTCCTGGAAAAAATTACACCCCCATGGTTTCTTCCCATCATATTTCTCCATGTGTCTCATAGAAAAAATACCACAATCTATTCCATTATTTCTTGTTCTCCATACCATCTTCAATCTATTGATTGTTGCTACTTTGATTCGCTGAGCAACGGGGTGTTTGATTGTATTAAAATACATGTAAAAGACGTTTCTCTAAACAAAATAGAAAGCAATTCAAGTATTTTGACAATTTTTATAACATGTATGTATGTTTTTTGGGTTAAAGGTATGTATGTTTACCAGTATATTAGGAGTCTTTCTGTATCTTTCTTCAAAATTCTCTCTAATTGCTTTTGATTTGTCTTCTAAGCTTTTAAACTTTGCATTAGCTGGTATTTCTTGATTTGCACCGTTGTCAAGTAACTATCACTGATGTATGAAGATTGAAGGCAACCACATAGAAATGATCGTGTTGTAGAATTGGAACGAGCATTATAGCAACCTCCTTGAGTGATATGATTCCAAACATTGCCATTTGTTTTTCGATGTTGTCTGAAAACACATCCAGTTGTTATTTGTCTGTGTACCCCTTGACTCAACATAATGGTCACTTGTTTGTATAATAATTAAAATGCAGATGATTAAAGCGTTTATTGAGCGTTTTATAACATTACAAAGAAAGTAGATTAATTCGTACCAGCACAGTGCTTGTAGCAAAGAATCTGAACGGTGATGCTACAGATTTTTTCTTTTCTTCATAGTTCATTATTTTAGTGAATGCATCCATTGCTTTGGTGGTTATATAAATGCCAGGACAGTATCTTTCAAAGGTCACCTTAAACGATTCCATGTGAGTAGACTTGTAGACCTCCTCCCACAGGTTTTCAAGACAAAAATATATATACTCTGGATATGGCAACCTCTCTCTGAAGATATTGAGATTTTAGTGTAATGAAGTTATCAATTGTTGGCAATCTGGTGTGCTCCACATTTTCTTCACTAGTTCGATTACACGTTTGAGCATTTGCATCAGTATGCTCCACATTTTCTTCTTTTGACCCAAGTGGTGTAACTTTCATTCAAATTTAAAAAACAATAATTAAGTCTTTTGAGCACGCGGGTTTTTAAATTTGACTGAAAAAAAATAATTATAACTATGATTAAATACTTTCTTGAGCCGACTCAACATCAATATCTGGGCATGAGGCATTGTTTTCTTGACCTGCATCAGCTACTGGATCACCAACACCAACATCTGCATCAGCCACTGGATCAACCACTGTATTAACAACTTTATCAACTTTATCAATAACAGCATAAGCATTTTATAATCGTTTTAATTATAATTATAATTAATATAGCCCAAATACCTTTTTGAAAAGCCACTGGATCACCAACACCAACGTCTAAATCAACTGAATCTATTGCTGCAGCTGTATAATGTTGAGTCAAGATTTGACCTAAAATGATCATATGGAAGATTGGAATCTTCTCAACCTTCTCAGAAATCGCTAAGTATGGAACCGGGCACACCTCAGAACATCCGAGCAAGGTTTTACTTAGCCGGGCATGATATCTTGCCTACCGGACAAGGTTATCATCAAGATGTCTTCTTTAGTGCATACCTGAGCAAGGTTCACTAGTTAGTGAATACCCGAGCAAGGTTCACAAGTTAGTGTATACCCGAGCAAGGTTCACTGTATCAAGCAAGTTTGTTCTTCATATCCGAGTAAGGTTTACCCCTGGTAAGCTCTTGGCTAACCAAGCTCATTAAACCAAGTGATTGGAAGACCGGGCAAGGTATTCATTAATAATAGTGGTCTGAGTAAGCTTGATGTGAGTAATGATATATTCCAAGTGATATCGGGCAAGGATTAACTCTAGCAGAGTACAGTGCTACCGAGCACACTTTGCTAATAAGCTATTTCATAGCAAGGAGTTAAGGGACCATGGAAGAACAAGGTTGCTCGTAAGATCTTTCCGGGCAAAGTCTGATAAGATCAAGAAGACTGAAGTCTACTCGGTGTATGATAAAAGTCTACCCGGTAATTGTTCCCGAACACACTTCAGGGTTACCAAGTCTACCAAGGAAGGCAGAGCACAAAGTCAACTCGGAGAAGACAAAGCCTACCCGGAAGACTTATTTTACACTTAGCATAGCTTTGAATATGTAATTTCAATATGTACGTTATATTTAGGGTTTCTAGAAGGAATGACAGTTGTAAAGGAGGTGTCAGGCCTATAAAAGGAATATTTAGGGCACGCCTCCTAACAGCGGCTGACAACGAGACTCATTAATTCAGAGAGAATATTTGTGAGTGACGGCTGCTCTAAGAATTATACGGAAATAACTTTCCCATCAAGAAACCCTAGATAGATTATCGTTTGTATGCTTTATATTATATAAATGGAAATATTTTGAGTGAATCTTGTGTGTTAGTTACCTTTGATTGATTGTTCAACCATTCCACTGTTTGTTATTGATTCCGCCTTTAACAAACGGCTTTCTTTCTAAAAATAGCAACCCGTCATTAACTCCATTGTCAACACATTCATTTGTGTGAGTTATGACTTGATTTGTTAACGATCTACCAACAATCGGGGACCTGACATATAACTATTGGGATCTTTCAACTTAAAAAAATAGTTTTGAAATGGGAAAGAGAAACTTGAAAGAAGAAAATATAGTTTTTTTTCTCACCTAAATTAAAGAGTGAGTTGTTTTTTATGGTGACAGATTCTTGTGTTTTAGGACCACATTATTAGTGAATATGTCTTCCAGTTAACAACATCTAGCAAAAATATTGTGATTTAATGGATGTCTATCATTTCCTTCACAGATCAACTCGTTGATCTCTGAGCAAATTTTATCAAATTTCTTCAACTTTTTATCCATTGCCTTATTCCAAGACTGTAAAAAGAAAATATAGTTATTATTAATTCAAAAATATTTTCAAAAACATTGTCTTATTCCAAGACTGTAAGAAGATATCCTAGACAATTGTAATGGAGTTAAATAATAGTCAACCACCTCCTGGGTGTGTGTTCCCAATGGCACCTGCAAACTTAAAGGTGAATAAATGTCATCATCATCATTATCCGAATCTTCTTCAGCTGTTCGATCAGCATTATCTATTTCAGATGCACTTTGACCATCAGTTTTTGATTATATATAATGTTGTTATATAAACGTTGCATTAGATGAAATACATATAGAGATAAGAGATGAAAATAACAAGTTTCTCACCATGTTCTTGTTTCTCCGCAGTTGCAGTGTTTTTTTCAACTCCAGGCTTACAGGCATCACCATATGTACCACCACAGGCAGTCTCATCAAGCACCTTCCTGGCAGCACTAACTGTCACAGCAGCATCAGCCTCATCAATCCCCTTCCCGTCAACACTAAATGTCACAGTAGCAGCAACAGCAACCTCAATAGCATCTGCAACACCAACTGTAACATATACCTCATCTTCATCATTTCCATCATCTTCATCTAAGGGAGGACCATTATTATCCAAGTATTTTTTTCATCTTATTAAGAGTAGTTGTTGTTATGTAGTTGGCAGCAGGCGTTGTGACGGGAGTCCCAAATGGACCATTTTTTATCTGGGATTCATTCGTGTAAAGCATCACAAGGAAGGTGATGGGACCGATGTATTGACCGTTGATATCTATCCAGTCTTCCTTTGTTATTTTCAAGTTTTCAATAACATAGCTTCACCAGTACATATTTGGAATTTCCGAGGTTGTATCTATTGCGGTGATGATTCGTTGATTAACTGTTGTTGATTTTGTGATAAATCCTATACAGGTGTTGAACAACACAAGGAAATTAATCTTAAACAGGTCTTCAACTACTTGATCCGTGGCCAGTTTCTCTCTCACATGCTTTATACTTATTATTGGAGTCGGGAATTGATTTTTGAACAAATCTGTAGTAACATCATCCCTCAATCTTAGTCTACTCTTGTCTAAAACTAGAATCTTACCCATTGGTATCCCCAACACTTCATGTACTTTTTGTGGTGTTATCTTAATAACACCGCTCCCACCGTTCAATTCAGTTAAACGGTTATCATATTTCATGAGTAACCAATATCCCAAAGTTGTTGGAGTTTGGGTTACTTGAAGTCTTAACATTGACTCGAAACCCATTTATTCTATACAAGTTTTTTCGGCAGGGGTCATTGCCTTCACTGCATCAACAACATTATAAGGTGCGCACCTATTTTAAAATTTTTTGTCTACAAATTCAAAAAAAAGGTTTTCTTGATGTCCTCTCGGCTGGCTTCTTTTCTTTAATAGCTTTCTTTTTTCGGACGTTGAAAGTCCGAGTCAGAGGTGTTGTCTTCCACCTCTTTCCGCTTTGACAACAGCCTGTTAATTTTTGTTTCAAGGTCTGAATCAGAGTCTGCTACCACAACATGTTTTTTTTCACCTTTTTCACCACCATAGCAATTTTTTAGTCTTCCTTTTATCTGTATTTTCATCTCTCTTCTTGTTTAGATGCTTAGCTTTATCAGTCTTGTTTTTTCGACAACTGAATCACGTACATACAATAAAACATGGGGGTAGGGGATAACAACACGAATCACAAGTAATCTGAAAACATATCATACAATAAACTGAAAACGCTTATCAAATATCACATTGATAAATCTCATACCATAGCCATAACATGCTTAGCAGACGCTTATAACATGCTTTAATATTACACATATATTTTTAAAAAAAACAAAGATATGTATTACAACAACAACACGCTTATAAAACGCTTTAATAGATGGTGGTAGCTTTACATAAGATGATTTAAACAAATGCTTTGCAAAACTCAATTTCTAATGCTTAAATTCACAACGGTTACATTTTAAGAATAGTTAAACCTAAAACACTAAAAAATCATAAATTAGCACATGTTCCATCTTTATTTTGAGACCTATCGTGCTTGTGCTTCGACCTTCGTTCCATTCCAGAAGTAGATGAGTTAGGGTTCTTCATTTTCTCCTTGTGTTTGTGCTTCGACCTTGTGCTTCACAGTAGAAACGAATCACCGACGGTTTTAAGGGATATTGATTTACTTGCGAGGTTCAGTTGAATTTTGGGAATAATTATCGATGGTTTTAAGGTAATTATTTGACGATCTTACCCTTTTAAAAAAATCTGAGGCGCGTGCTTTTAAATTTTAATTGTACGGTTAGGTATTATTGTACAATATATATATATATATATATATATATATATATATATATATATATATATATATATTAGTGGGTGGTGGTGGTTTCAGGTGGTCATGATGGTGGTGGACGGTGGCCGAGGTGTGGTGGTGGGAGGTGGTGGTGGGTAGTGGGTGGTGGTGGCGGAGGTGTGGTTGTTCGTGGTGGAGGATGTGTGGTGATGGGTAGTGGGTGGTGGTGGAGAAGGTCGGTGGTGGCGGTGGCTGAGGTGTGGTGGTTAGTGGTGGCGGATGTGTGGTGGTGGTGGGTGGTAGGTAGTGTGTGGTGGTGGTGGTGGCGGAGGTGTGGTGGTTCGTGGTGGCGGATGTGTGGTGGTGGGTGATGGTGGTGGAGGTGTGGTGGTTCGTGGTGGTGGATATGCGGTGGTGGTGGTGGGTAGTGGGAGGTGGTGGCTGAGGTCGGTGGTGGTGGTGGTGGCGGAGGTGTGTTGGTGGTGGTGGGTAGTGGGTGGTTGTGGTGGTGGGTGGTTGTGGTGTGTGGTTAGTGGTTGGTGCTGGAGGTCGTTGTGGTTCGTGTTGGAGGTGGTGGTGGTTGGTGCCAGTGGTTGTGGCGAATGTGGGCGGTGGATGGTGGCAGTGGGTGGTGTGTAGTATGATAGAGGATATGTAATCCATGAGACAACGTCGGTGCTATCCCATATGATGACCATGATGATTGGCCCAATTATGATGACGGTGATGCCAATATAATGATACCCACGTGAGTACATAGATATGACAACCCGTGTTGGTGGCGATTATCATAATGTTACTGACGACGACTATAGCTCGTACGATGATCATGATGTCTATGATGATGATCACACATATATATGATGATGATCGATGATAGGTACCTATATGACAATACGCCACACAGATACACACATACACACACACACACACACTAGACGGGTGCCCATGCGATGCAGCGGGTGTTTGACCC
Source organism: Bidens hawaiensis (assembly GCF_021521415.1). NCBI lineage: Eukaryota > Viridiplantae > Streptophyta > Magnoliopsida > Asterales > Asteraceae > Bidens > Bidens hawaiensis. Next base: position 111,803 of record NW_027494598.1, read on the forward strand.
TATTATCACGTAACAAATATGAGTGTTTATGGTTCGGTTAAAACCTTGAAATCCTTTAAACCGGTCATTGGTTTTGCTTTTTTCTTCTTCTTTTTTTTTTACTTTTGGTTAGTTGGTCGGTTTCAAATATTTCAAAACGTAGTGAACGATTGGTTCGCGATTTATACTGCCAACCGACAATATGGCACCATACCAGATTGTAAATGTTAAATGCATTTTAATCTTTTTTATTATTAGATATAGTTAAAATGTAATTGAACATAAATCTTTTTATTTCAAATAACTTGGCTATACAACTTTAAATTAACCTAATTGCAATATGATTCTTTTTGTGATATTTGTTGTTATCATTTCCCGTCCTAGATCTTCCATTAGTATTTACCATTTATGTGGCTAAAATTATTATTCTTTATTTATGATCCTCTCAAGTATCATATTATGTTGGTGTTTAGTTATAATTGATGGTACATTTAAATTAATAATTATTTTAAACTAAATTTATTATTAAAGTTTAAACTGTGAAGCCAAACAGGAACCAAGTCGTTGGTAACGATTTGTTTAACTTTCAATGGTTAAGTTTGGTTTTGGACGACAAAAAATTAGTATTAACGGTTGGGCTCACAAGTTTAACTTAAAACCATCAAAACCGACACTAAACACCCATACGTAACATATTAATTTATTTAAATTGAAAAAAATTATAACAATATCATATTCAAATTAAAGAGAATAAAATGTTCATTTTTATGATGTAATTTTTTTTATAAAAATATTAACGTATGAAAAGACTATAGTCGTTTAAAAATCATGGGGGGGAAGTTAGTTTAAAGTTTAAATTAATAATAATCGGAATACAACGTCATGTCAAAACACTAGTCCACGAACCACCGTGGTTCTATTGTTTCAACACAGAAAAATAGGATGACGACCGAAACGCTCGCATTCGACAACTTAAAGTGGTCATCTCATATGAGACAATCTTTAAGGAGATTTGAAACAACGGGATCCAAGTTAAGCTCGTGATCCATAAAACACAATAAAAACTAATGTTTTCGCGGTAAGGTAAGGATACCTTAGATTATTATGAGAGTATGTGTATGTGTATAATCATGATTTGATGAAATAAATAAGTATATAAATAAGCAAGTGTAATAAACAATCAAGTAGGGTAAACACGTATAGGCAACACGTATAAGGACCCTAAAGTAAAAACTATACTATGTCATTGCGTCTAACCACCTATCTTATAGTCTTGTGGCTCTGATACTAATCTGTCACACCTCGACCAAAGGCGGAACATGCCGGGGTGCAACGTAATTGGACAAATACACAAGACACTATTAAAGTGACAATATTTAATCAACTCATTTATTTCATAAATCAATAAACAATCACACAACTTGTTCATACAAAACAAATTGAATAAAAGTAAACAAATATATATATATATATATATATATATATATATATATATATATATATATATGTTCGTTTTGCTAATATCCTAATAGTCTTGATAACGTTTTTTGTCAAGTTCTTGAGTCAACCAAAGTCAAACCTATAACATTTCATAAAATAAAGTTTATCAACACAAAGGTTGGTGAGCAATTCATAAGTTTGAGCATATAGTATATAGTAAGGAAAATGCCACAACTTGTATACGAAACAATAAAGAATAGCAATAATTTGGATAAAAAGATAAAATCGCTAATAGAATTACGTTATCGACACCTAACTATAAGGGGATGCCAAATAGTCTAGGATTTTATAGTTATCATTAATTGCATTACGTTAACGACACCTTGCTATAAGGGGATGCCAAATAGTCTAGGATTTTATAGTTCAACCAACCAAAAGCGATAAACACATAAGCATATAATCATAGAACACCAAATCGAGCAATTATTTAAGTAAAGTATACAATAACGTTTGTGGTTTAAGACTCAAGTATAAAGCATTTAGTTTGAATAAGTATGAAATGTCACCCCCAAAACAGAAGATGGAAAACGGGGTATGAAAGTACTCACATTCAAGTTATAAACTTGATCGGTAAAATAACGAGTAACCGGAGTGATGAGGTTTAACGGGCAAAATTTAGGTGAAAGAAAGTCTTGTATTTGAAAGGTTGTCTAGGAAGTCCTTAAATGAAATAAATGATAAAAAAATGCAACAATTTAAAGTTTAAGGTTTAAAATGTAAATATTTACAAATTTATAATAATAACGCTTTAAAAATGCAAGTTTGCTCGAAACCGGGTTAAGGTATCTAACCTTAATATTTACACAACCTATGTTAAGTAATAAGGTGGGTAAAAATGCAAGAATGCAAGTCTTTTTGGAATAAAGATACTAAAACGGGTTTTAACGAGTGTTTCAGGTTGTTGGTTCGGGTCTTGATAATTGGTCAAACCCAAAGTCAACTTGTCAAGATAATGAATGTTATGAGATAACTCAATAAAACTTAATAAGACTTAACCAAGTATGTAGTTCTATTGTTTTAGAACTAACAACACACGTTAAGCGAGTGTTCGTTTTGTCGGTCCAAACTTTGTTAGAAGAACAAGTTGGATACAGCATTTCCAAGTACTTAAGAAAATAATTAAAATCAGTTTGTAAACTATTTTTAAAGAAATATACAAGTCTTGATAGCTAAAAACACACTTGTGTGTCTTAAGCGAGTGAAAATCGGTTTAGTTCGGTTTGGTGGTACAATTAACCTACTTCAAACCCCTGTTCAAAACGATTCCGGTGACAAGTACGTGCTGCTTTTTGATATTAACAATAAGTCAAAAATAACCCTAATTTTATTCTAACTCTATTTGATAATATTTTTGCTTTTGTATTTCAGATGATGAAGATGAAGATGCTTAGCAGGTATGGGGATCTATTATGTTTGTTACAAGGTACTTTTGTCTTAATTATTATTATTATTATTATTATTATTATTATTATTATTATTTTTTGTACTCTTGTGTTTTTCATGTCGTGTTATGTTTAGGCTATGTTTAGGCTGTAGTTTCGGTTCGTTTGCTTGTTTGGTTGTATAGTTACGTGTTGGTTTGCTTTTGCTTTGAGTGTAGGTTAATTTTGTGTATTATGGTTAAGGTGTTTGCTTCTTGATTATTGTAGGTTGCCTATGTTTTTTAGTGTAGTAGTGTGCAAAGAGGGAGTATATAATTTTGTCATTATCTTGTGTTTAGTGATGTGTTGTCATGATTTCAGATTGCATTTCAGCAAGCAGATTTTGCCGGTTGGAACATTTGGGCTGCTATTAGCAACCGTCCACTTCTTCCATTTAGGTTTGATGCTAAAATATCACTTTCTTTCCGCATACAATTTCAACAGTTGACATAATACGTATTTTTAAAGAAAATATTTGCGTATTTTTGAAATTAACTAAACTGGATGGACCAAGTTATATTAATCCATTTATTTATAATAATGATAGTGAACACATTATTTTTATTATACAACAGACAATAAAGAAAAATAAATGTTAATTTTTATGGGACTTTGTTATGTTTTGCAGCATCATTATAATGCTTGGTATTCACAACTCACAATACTATGAAACACATTTGTAATTATACTTCAATATCTGATACATATTATGTCTACAGATTTCAGAATTTGGGTGAGATGATGGTTCTAGGGAGAAACGATGCTGCCATTACACCAAGTTTTATTGACGGGTTAACATTGGAGGGCCCCATTGGCCATGCTGATAATTATTCTTCACTTTCTGTATATTACCTTCTGGTAGATGTGGCAATTTTCAACAGTGTGTTGTTCTTCATTTATAGCTTTATGCGGATTTCTATATTTAATGTTAAAAACTGAATTTAGGGTTTTTATATTATTTAGTTTGGTATACAACTCAGGACAAAGGATGCATGGGAGCCACATTGGTCAAATTGTTGTCCAGCTTTCTTGCAGCAAAAGCAAGCAGGTGAGGTTTTAATTTGGTTGTTTTGTTAAATAAAGATTGTTAATGGGTTGGCACTGCTGCTCATATCAAGGTTTGATCACCAATTTGTTCATTCTGCAAGCACATAAGAAATGGATGATTTGACGAGATCAAGCGTTAATATTTAGTTTATAAAAGAGATTTTAAGTGTTACTCAATGTTTATTATTAACTTACTTGGGTGATTGTGGATGAGAATAATAAGCAGTTTATTTCTCTCTTGGGGTCTAAAAAGTTTGTATCTTGTGTGGATCAATGAAAGTCACAAACACATTAGGAAAAAATGTGTTTGTGACTTTGTGGTGGTCAAGTGTGGTTCTTTTTTTTAACTAATGCAAAAGTGTATCCAATAAATAAGCAAAATTTGATGTGTATATTTCTATTTTCACATCTTTCTTCATAGTTCTATGAATAAAACTATAAAAGAACCCTTGACTACTTTTTTTTATGCCTACCAATGGTAACTTATTATTCTCCATGTTTTTGGTTTTTAGGGGTAGTATTGACATTTTACATCCATACCAATCAACTCTACCTCTTTAACAGAGTCAAAATCCGACGCTGCCATAGGTTTGACCCAACTATGTATAACGAACCAATTGTTTTGAATCGCAAAGCAGGATAGCATTTGTTGTTATTTTTTTAAAAAAATTTCTTATAAATAACAATAGTTACAATTTTAGGTTGTAATTGTTTTGGAATGAATACCAGGACACCGTATACTCAAGAACAGGTTAACATTGGGTCCGGACCACCTGGTTCTAAAGTGAGCTGGTTTCGTTCCGCTAGCAATGAACCACGGTTACCTTTGACAGCAAAAAGGGCTCACCCACTCTTGTAATGGTTCATGGATATGCAGCTGGTCAAGGTTTCTTTTTCAGAAATTTTGATGTTCTTGCACAACACTTCAGAGCGATTGCAATATATTTTCCTTCAATTTCTTTCTATTTTTGGGCGGTAATTTCAGCATCTACTTTATTATCTCTTTGTTTGACAGTTGGGGTGGATCTAGCAGACCTGATTTCACTTGCACAAGTACTGAATGAAGGTTGCTTCTTTGTCTTTTACTCTATTCATGAAATATTTATGTGCACATAGTTATGAAATTATTATTAGAGTTACGTTCTGTTTTGTGTGGTTTTGGCCATTTTTACCAGTTTAGTCCAAAAATGAAACTTTTAGCTCTTTGAGTCACTATGGCTTTATTTTGTTAACCATTTTCATCCCTAACACTAACTCTGTTAGATTTTTCCTATTAGTTTTTTTGTAATGACCAAAATACCCCTGTTTATTAAAACTTTTTGGACTGAACTAACTAAAGGGACTAAACCATATAGAGAAAGTCCTCTTTACATTCATGTGGTTTGCCTATTTTAACCAGTTCAGTCCAAAAGAATTTAATGAATAGGGGTATTTTGGTCATTTCATGTAAACTGAAAAAAAATCTCACAGAGTTGGTGCTAGGTTAAAAAAGTGAAACCATTGTGACTTGAAAGGGTTAAAGACTTAAAGGTGTCAATATTAGACTGAATGTACTTCTAGATGCTAATGTGCATGAAGCCATGAGCACGTTCAAAATTATGTATATAACTTGTGACTAATATGATTACTCAATTTTTAACTGCAGGCATATAGTGAGCAGGGGTATGAATTTGCAAGCTTCAGGTACATTAAAGATATTAAATCATGGTTTATTGCATTACTCATTTACACTCATCTTTCATTTGGTTAATATAGTTTATTTAATATCAACATATTGTAGATTGTCTGGTGAAGTACGCGGTATTAACCTATTCAGCAGACGGGCAATACGTGTTTGTACATTTCGGGTGATAATCTATAGTGCTGATGCAGAGGTATATCTTTTACTTTTCACTTTCCTCTAATTTAAATCCCGATTGATAGAAGGGTATTTTTTTTGTCTCTTTAATATATGTTCGTTTGTGTTAATTTCGTTCATCTAGAAAGTAATTTTCGTTCATCTAGAAAGTTAACAAACGAACATGAACAAGTTCATTTTCTTAACGGATGAACACGGACACGAAATTTTGTTCAGTTATTGTTGGCCCGGTTTATTATATGAAGTCAAAAGAGGAGACGGGTGTGGGCGGTCGGGCCCAAGCCCGGCCCGGTTTAGATTTCTTGCATAATAATTTACTAACCCTAGTTCAGTCTCTATATAAACAACATTATGTACTTGTAATATTTGGTCACTCAATAAAGAAATACCTAGTTGCCACCCGTGGACGTAGGTCAGTTTAGACCGAACCACGTTAAATCCTCGTGTTCGTTTATTGCTTTCGTGTCGTGTTCAGTTTCGTGTGTGCGTTTAATCCTAACAAGTGGTATCTAGAGCTTAGGTTCGGATCACGCGAAGAACACGTTGAACCAGCCGAGTCGCCGCCAAACCATCCAGCCGCCGCCACCCTACTGCGCTAGGGTTCCGCCGCTGCTACGGTTTTCCGATTGTCGTTAGGGTATACGCCGCCGCCGCTGTTTCGCCGCTGCTAAACCCAGCCCGACGATCACGACTAGGGTTCAGTCGAGCACCGCATCACCACCCTTTGACCACCATCTCGTGTAATCTGATTTGTCGCGTCGTCCTTCGATTGCCGCTTCTTGTTTTTTTTTGATCCTGCTGTTTGCGATTGACAAGAAAGTATAGGTATTATTATTTTCTTGGAGTTTGCACCATTAAAGGGAAAAGAAGAAGCCATATTGCTTCTTGGAGTTTACGTGACAGAGGATTACTATTGTTATTATTATTTTATATTTGGGATGGTTTGCTAAGAAACAAAAATAATATATTGGTTTTATATATTTTTTGTTTGGAGATCATATCTTGTAAAAGGCGCAGAACGAGCCAATCAAGATCCTATTTTTTGTTGAAGAACAGTTGAAGTCGTTTAAAGAAACGGAGAACCAGTGCCAACCGCGTTTGTCAGGTTTATCGTTTCAGTTTAAAGTTTCGGTTTCTGATTTACAGTTCGTATTTCCGTTGCGTATAAATAGGTTGATTTTTTAACAGAGTTCAGTAGAACAATCGTTAAGTTCAGGCTCGTGTTGCTGTGTCTGTCTCTGTTTTATCCAGTTTTTCGTTTTAGTCATTGCCATGGCAGAAGACGGAAAGGTTTCGATACAGAATTTTGACGGACAGAAGTTCGGTTGGTGGAAGATGCAGATTGAGGCACTACTTTGTCAGAAAGACTTGGATGTAGTGTTCGAGGATGAAAAACCAGAAAAGTTGTCAGAAGCAGATTGGAAGAAGTTAGACAAGAAAGCTAGGGCTTGTATTACATTGTCGTTGTCGGAAGATGTGGCGTTTAACGTCATGAAAGAAACCACAGCCCGTGGTATGATGGACGCACTATCCAACATGTATGAGAAGCCTTCGGCAGCGAATAAGGTCTATCTTATCAGAGAGCTAGTGACAACTCGAATGAAAGAGGGTGGGTCAGTTACAACTCATATCAATAATCTTAATTCTATCTTGTCCCGCTTAGTGTCAGTTGACATTAAGTTTGATGATGAAGTTCAAGGCCTCTTGTTATTATCCTCTTTGCCCGACAGTTGGTCGCAAACAGTGACTGCAGTTTGTAGTTCGTCTACAAATATTACTTTCGATGGGATTCGAGATCTGATTCTGGGAGAAGATTCAAGACGCAGAAGTTCAGGTGAATCATCAGGCAATATGCTAGTCACAGAAGGTAGAGGTAGGGGAAAACAGCGAGGCAGTGGGAGCAGGAAGAGGAGTCAGTCTAAGACTCGTAAGGATATTGAATGTTGGGGTTGTAAAGAGAAAGGACACTTCAGGAATCAGTGTCCGAATGGTAAGAAAGAGGTGAACGTTACAGAAGACGACACAGATGACGGGGTCAGTAGTGATGAGGCTTTGGTTTGTAGTGTTGAGAGTAGCGTTGATGCTTGGGTGATGGATTCTGGTGCATCGTTTCATGCCACTCACTGTAGTGAAACGATGAAGAATCTTAAATTTGGGGATTTTGGAAAGGTTCGACTAGCGAATGATGATATTTTAGAGGTTACGGGTATGGGAGACGTTGATTTGATAACTTCAGCCGGTACTTCTTGGAGTTTGAAAGACGTGAGGGTTATTCCAAGTTTGAAGAAACGTTTGATATCAGTTGGGCAGTTGGATGACCAAGGGCACGATGTTAAGTTCGGGAATGGGCAGTGGAAGGTAGTCAAAGGGAATCTCGTGGTTGCTCGTGGCAAGAAAATGGGTTCGTTGTATATGGTCGATATGTCACCGAAAGGAGTGGATCCAGTTTTGGTGAAAGACAAAGTCCGGTTCACAGAATCTCGTGGGCAGAAGAAGGTTCGTTTTGCAAGTAACAAACCCAGAGCCAAAGTGAAGATTCAGGATGAACGAGCTAGGAAGGTTAAATCAGTTGGGGGACATCGTGACAGTGGGAGCACAGGTCGTGTTTCAGTTACAGTCCCAGGTCGACAGTGGATTAAGAAAACCAGTATTCCAGCTGTAAAAGTCTCTCCAATGAATTACTTGCTGAATATGGAGAGTGTTTGTTCTCAGGTTATCTCAGGATCCGGTAGTTCGTTACAGTGGGAGCCGGTAGGGACAGAGAACGGGTCAGGGGCAGTTTCAGCCATGACTGACGTGTTGGAGCTCCGGGGAGCTTCAACGGGCCTTCAGGTTAATTGATGAGAAGGCGGTGGCAACTAGAAGAAGTTTAATGTTCAGATTACAGAAGTACAATCAGGAGTGCAGACGAGAGTACTCAAGGCCTCCGAGTGGGAGATTGTTGGGTTCGTAGGCCTTGTTGGCCCGGTTTATTATATGAAGTCAAAAGAGGAGACGGGTGTGGGCGGTCGGGCCCAAGCCCGGCCGGTTTAGATTTCTTGCATAATAGTTTACTAACCCCAGTTCAGTCTCTATATAAACAACATTATGTACTTGTAATATTTGGTCACTCAATAAAGAAATACCTAGTTGCCACCCGTGGACGTAGGTCAGTTTAGACCGAACCACGTTGAATCCTCGTGTTCGTTTATTGCTTTCGTGTCGTGTTCAGTTTCGTGTGTGCGTTTAATCCTAACAGTTATGTGTTCGTGAACCGTTTGTGTGTCCGTTTAAAGCTTAACGAACGAACACGAACAAGGCTTCGTTCGTTCGGCTTTTTTTTTTCCAGTAAGATCGTGTTCGTTCATTTATGTTTGAGAATGTCCGATAACGTGTCCGTTCATTTACTTCGTTAAAGTGCGTTTGTTTACGTTCATTCAAGTTCGTTTTTTAATGTTTGGTCATTAAACGCTTTTTATATTTTTATAAATTATATTTTTTTTATTCAAAGATCCTTTTTCGCATTGTTCTTATGCAACTGCTGATAAATTTTTATATTCTCAGTTTATCGGACTTCTAATTAAAGGAGAGCAGCGGTGATTATGTAACATTTATTTGTTTATAGGCTGAGCAAGATATGGTTTATGTTTATTATACTCAAATCACTTTACATCCGGAAAGATGCCTTGAATTTTGAGGCATATGTCTTGAATTTATCGATTGTCTTAGTACGTTTTGTGGGTTTGTTAATTATTTATGTTTCTTAGTGTCTTTGTTTTGCAGGTGGTCTTTTCACGTCTATTTCCATACTTGATATTCTCTCAACTTGGGCAAACCATCACTTTTGAAGAATGATCGAGTCGTAAGATTTCTTTACTTTGATTAAAAGTTCAATTATAAATTTGAATTAGAAGTATAAAAAAGTTACCATTTTCTGTCAATAGCTTTTAATATACCATATGGTGTTTTGATGTGTGTTTGAAAAATAATAATGATTATGTGATTTCAAATAATCTAAATAAAATGTCAAAATAAGTCAATTACTAGAACTGTTTTCTTTTTTTGCAGAATCTAATTGCTGCTCTATGTCAAGATAAATCAAACATGTTAGCGGTTCGATTGCTAAGGCGTTTTGATCGAGGGGCTGCAAGTCTACCAAATCACGATTTGGTGCTTATTTTAAACGAGACAGTTTTTACGACCATGGGTAGTTCTGGTATTATTAAAAGTTTTGTGACATAATTTGAATTACAAACTATCAACATGTTAACGGGATTGTTTTGTTCATAGGCTTTGCTAACAATCAGTTTTGGAAACTTTTTGTAAAGGTATTTTGAGAGTATACGTTTAGTATTTGTTAATTTTTTGGAATCTATACTAGACTGTTAGGTTAGGTTAATTTGTCTTTAACTTAAGGGTAAAACCAAGCTGTTGAAGTTATAATGAATTTGTGATTAATATGCATTTTCATGATTATAAATTTTACCATTAAAAAAGCAAATTATTAGGTGATGAAAGAATCATAGGGCAACCCAATTCGTGGCTTCCGAATAAGATTCTTATATAAAGACATTGCGATTGTAGTATGTATTTGACAGCTGTCTTGAATAGTTATATATACCTTAATTTGAATAGTTGTTCTTGCTTATCACCAAGTTTATTTTAAAGCGCAGATCATAAATTATAAAATGTGACGTTATAATAACTTTGTTAAATGAAAACAAAATGGTGGTAGTTGAAATTGTTCACCCAAAAAGTAGAAATTAATAATTCTGAATCATTTAAATTTAAATTAGTAAGTTTTTCTTCACCCAAACAAGTTAAATCAAGATGATTCAGAACCAGAAACGTCAATATTTTTCTAAACTCATTTAATAATCATCAATTTTATACAAAAAGTTTTAGGTGCACAAATGAGATGAATTTACCAAAGTTTATGGTCCGAAAGCTAATAATAGTTGTCTTTCAATGGAGCTAAAGCGAAGACATGTTAATGGTGACCGCGATTGTATCATAAAGAAATCTGCAAATGAGTTTAAAGTAACGTGCATAACCTCCATACATATTTTTTCTATTTCAAAATTCCCGCTTTAAAGTTATAAATTGTGTATTTCAGTGCTTTACACCAAACAGGTATCAAATCCTATACTCAATACATGAACCCAATTTTAATTTTTCAGCCTTACTAAGGGGCTGTTTGGTTCATTCAGATCTGAATGAACATCTGTCCCATTCAGCAACAACAGCAAGTCTGAATGATTCAGACCTAATTTTAACCATTCAGATGTCCTTGACTTTTATTTATAGTCATTGCAAAATAAACCGATATAGGAAACTGTCTCCTTTATAACTTGAATGGAAGCTTCTTATCAAACGGTGTAAGACTTATTCTGCTAAGTAAAGTACAAAATCCAATATTAGTACCAGAAGCAACTTTAGCTTCAATGACGCGTTTACCCAAACTAACAACTTGTAGTCGAGTTCCATTGCACAACCCTTTTTTCTGATTAATATTCCGTAGTAACATAATAGGAACTCCAACCTTAAGTAACAAACGGTGGTTTGGCATTCCGGACATCTTTATACCATTAAGAAAATCAGGAGAGTACAACGTGGGATCAAAATCCTCAGATACACTTTCAACCTCGTCGATGCTATCTAAACTTAAGTACTCCATTTCTTGACCAGGAAAATACGCTAACATACTGTAAGGCCCCGTTACCGGTAACCCTACTTTCGTGTTGGATTTACTCATAAACACAGTTCTAAATATCAGAGTTAATTTAAAACTTTACGCGGAATATAAAACTTTCATAAAACATTACATATCAATTCATAATCATGTCTTAAAACATTCCTCTTGTCTTTCAAAATCAAAACATAACTTATAAAACATATCAGATCTTCAGATGCCAGGCTTTAGTCTTCTGCCATGTGTCCTCCACTCAAGCCAGCTGTCTCATCCTACTCACCTGCGTGCATACTAAAAGTCAGCTACGCTGAGTGAGTTCTAGTTAATCATACAATACCATACAATACCTTATTACATACATACGTACTTAACCTCATAACTTTCTTTCATACACACATAAGTACTCATACCTTCATTCTTACTTACATACTTTCCTTCTTACTTACATACTTTCTTTACATTCATAATCATACGTTTTTAAGAGCCTTTCGCCCTATAACCTCACAGATATTATAAGGGTCTGGTCCCTAACATCACAGATATTATAAGGGTCTGGTCCCTAACATCACAGATATTATGAGGGTCTGGTCCCAATCCTCACAGATATTGTAAGGGTCTGGTCCCTAACATCACAGATATTATAAGGGTCTGGTCCCTAACATCACAGATATTATAAGGGTCTGGTCCCTTGTTTTCGAATATTAGTAGGGTTCGATTCCCTCTTCGTTACCATACAATCATACATCATACCTCGAGTATTATTAGGGCTCGGTACCCTTTTCGTAACCATACAACCATACAACCGTCATTTCCTTCTTTTATTAACTTTATTACGTTCATACACATAAACATACATATCATACTTGCCATATTTATAACGTTACAACCTGACAGTACGTGCAATATCCGAAGATCGTTCACGAACCATCAAGCAATCATTCATACATATCACATATATCACATATGGCTTTATAACGTTACAACCTGACAGTACGTGCAATATCCGAAGATCGTTCGCGAACCATCAAGCAATCATTTATACATATCACATATATCACCTATGGCATACACTTATCACTTAGGATAAATGTATTAACAACACATCAAGTATGCACACAGCCCCGAAAACATAACAAGGAATGGGGCTAGAAACTCACCTGGATCCTGTTACGCTCGCCGTTGATCGTAATTCCTTTCTTTAACTGGGCTCGGCTAACTGTATAATATTTACACATATCAATTAACTACTACTACTCTTTTTGTATTTCTATCTATATATGACCCACAACGAACGGGGGTCCGGGGGCAGCGCCCCTGGCAGCGGGGTTCTAGGGGCGGCAGCCCCTAGCGGGGTCCAAGGGGCAGAGCCCCTGGCTGGGGTTAAGCTGCCAGGTCAGCTTGGAAAAATTTTATTTTCGATAACTGCCTTAACACATTTTCCATTAGGTTTTTAATTTATTTTATAGGCGAACTTGGCTTCAGGCGAAGTTAAACCTTAGGCGAACTTGGCTTCAGGCGAAGTTAAACCTTAGGCGAACTTGGCTTCAGGCGAAGTTAAACCTTAGGCGAACTTGGCTTCAGGCGAAGTTATACCTTAGGCGAACTTGGCCGTAGGCGAAGTTATACCTTAGGCGAACTTGGCCGTAGGCGAAGTTATACCTTAGGCGAACTTGGCCGTAGGCGAAGTTACGCTTGAAGGCGAAGTTACGCTTGAAGGCGAAGTTCATCAGGCGAACTTAATCTTGCAGGCGAAGTTATCGCGCTGCAGATCTGTTTGCCCATAACTCCTTCGTTTCTTAGCCAAATAACTCGATTTTGGTACCCACGGAATCGTATGATCGGCGCCTACAAATCCCAACCATCAAATCGGCCTAAAATCGACGTTTTAGGGGTCCGATTTGGGCAGTTTGGGTTTCGGGTCCGGTTAACCCATCCAATCCTAACCATTTTCAGTAATATTAACTTTGTTGGATTTGTTCTTACCTTACCAACTCAGATCTATCACGAAATCTCGGGTCTCGGCTTCGAATCTTGATCGGTTAGAAAGCGGTGTTTTGAGGAGTGTGTGGAGTGTGTGTGGAGTTTGGTGAGAAATGAGATATTTTGGGATTTTGGGGGTATTTATATCCCTGAAATCCCATTCTCATTTATCCTATCTCAATTAATCCAAGTCCATGACCCGCTCCTACCCGATATTAATAATTAAAAACGCGAAATCACTAACATAACTTTCTTTATTCAACATTATAAATTTTAGGATGTTACAAGTCTTCCCCCCTTAAGGAGGTTTCGTCCCCGAAACCTAACTATTACATAAACAAACTAGGGTAAAACTTGCGCATCTCATCCTCGGCTTCCCAAGTAGCATCTGATCCCTTGCGGTGTTTCCATATTACTTTTACCAAAGGTATAGTTTTGTGACGAAGCTGCTTCTCCTTGCGATCAACGATCTTTATCGGTTGCTCGATGTAGTTCAATTGTTCATCAACCTCAATGTCCATTAATGGCACGTGAGACGTGTCATCAGCTAGACACTTCCTCAGATGAGAAACATGGAAGGTTGAATGAATTCCTTCTAACTCGTCGGGTAAATCCAGCTTATAAGCTACTTCCCCCACACGATACAAAATTTTAAATGATCCAATGTACCTCGGACTTAGCTTCCCTCTCTTTCTAAAACGGATAATTCCTTTCCAAGGCGAGACCTTAAGCATCACATAGTCGCCAACGTTAAACTCAATTGGTCGTCGCCGCTTATCTGCATAAGACTTTTGTCTGTCTTGAGCGGCTTTCATTCTTGCTTTGATCTGATCGAACTTTGAAGACGTTTCTTGAACCACTTCTAGGCTTCCCATTTCCTTCTGACCAATCTCACCCCAACACACCGGGGTTCTACATCGTCGACCGTAAAGCATCTCAAACGGTGGCATACCAATGCTCGAATGGTAACTGTTGTTATAGGAGAACTCTGCCAGATGCAGATGATCATCCCAACTTCCACCAAAATCTAAAACGCAAGCACGTAGCATATCCTCAAGGGTTTGGATCGTCCTTTCAGACTGTCCATCGGTTTGAGGATGATACGCCGTACTGATGTTCAACCTCGTCCCCATAGCTTCATGAAATTTCTTCCAGAACCTCGAAGTAAACCGTGTGTCCCTATCAGACACGATCGATAACGGTACTCCATGCTTGGTTACCACTTCCTTGATGAACAAGCTTGCTAACATTTCTGACGAGATGGCCTCTCGTATGGGCAGAAAGTGAGCACTCTTGGTCAAACGGTCCACAATCACCCAGATGGTATCATGTTGCTTAGCTGTACGAGGTAGCTTAGTTATGAAATCCATGGTGATGTGTTCCCATTTCCACTCAGGTATCTCTAGCGGTTGCATCTTCCCATAAGGCTTTTGGTGCTCGGCTTTGACTTGTAAGCAAGTTAAGCACTTACTAACATAATCCACTACATCGTTCTTCATTCCTGGCCACCAGTAATCTCTTTTCAAGTCTTGGTACATCTTTGTAGCTCCTGGATGGATTGAGTACCTTGACTTATGAGCTTCATCTAAGATTCGACTTCTAAGATCACCATGGCGTGGGATCCACATACGGTCGAACCTAGTCTTAACTCCATGAGTGTTTTCCATCAACTCATCTTGCTGGCCATAAATCCTTTCTTTCTTTACTAACCCTTCGTCTACTAACACTTCGGACTGCACTTTGATGATTTCTTCAAAAAGACTTGAGTTCATGATCAACTTGTATGACTTCACGGTTGCAAGGACTTCCTCATTCTTACGACTTAACGCATCAGCGACCACGTTAGCTTTACCGGGGTAATATTTAATCTCACAATCGTAATCCTTTATCAATTCTAACCATCTTCTCTGCCTCATGTTCAATTCTTTCTGCTCGAAGAAGTACTTTAAACTCTTATGATCTGTATAGATAGTGCACTTAGTACCGTACAGGTAATGCCTCCATATCTTAAGAGCATGCACTACAGCTGCTAACTCCAAATCATGCGTCGGATAAGTACTCTCATGGACCTTCAACTGTCTAGACGCTTAAGCTATCACCTTCCCTCGTTGCATCAACACGCAACCTAACCCTTGATGCGAGGCATCAGCACAAACAACGAAATCCTCATCACCATCGGGTAAAGTAAGGATTGGAGCTTGCGTGAGTCTCTTCTTCAATTCTTCAAAGGCTTCCTCCTGAAACTTTCCCCAATTGAATACTATCGTCTTTCGGGTCATACCGGTCAGCGGTGCGGCTATCTTGGAGAAACCTTCGATGAATCTCCTATAGTAGCCAGCTAACCCTAGGAAGCTTCGTATATCAGTCGGATTCTGCGGAGTCTTCCAATTCGTTATCGCTTCAATCTTAGCTGGGTCCACGGTAATCCCCTCCGGATTAACCACATGACCTAAAAATTGCACTTCTCTTAACCAGAACGCGCACTTCGAAAACTTGGCGTACAACCTTTCTTTCTTCAGAACTTCCAATACTTCTCTCAAATGCTCCGCATGGTCAGACTCGCTCCTTGAATATATTAATATGTCATCAATGAAAACGATAACTGACTTATCCAACATTGGTCGACACACCCTGTTCATCATGTCCATAAATGCTGCAGGAGCATTTGTTAGACCGAATGACATTACGAGGAACTCGTAGTGTCCATATCGCGTTCGGAACGCCGTCTTAGGGACGTCTGCCTCCTTTACCTTCAGTTGATGGTAGCCTGATCTGATATCTATTCGTGAGAACCAACTCGAACCTTGCAGTTGGTCAAACAGATCGTCAATCCTAGGCAAGGGGTATCTATTCTTTACCGTAAGCTTATTCAACTCACGATAGTCTATGCACATTCTCATACTTCCATCCTTTTTCTTCACAAACAAAACCGGTGCGCCCCACGGAGAAACACTCGGTCTGATAAAACCCTTGTCGAGGAGTTCTTGCAGTTGGGACATCAATTCCTTCATCTCGGACGGTGCTAGACGGTAAGGCGCCTTCGCGACGGGCTGGGCTCCTGGTACTAGATCTATCTGAAATTCCATCTCTCGCTCAGGTGGCAACCCCGGAAGATCCTCAGGGAATACTTCTGGGTAGTCGCGCACAATAGGAACATTCTTCATTTCTTTCGTCTCGGCCGTAGCGTTGACAACATACGCCAGGTAGGCACCGCACCCTCGCCTTAACAAACCCTCGGCTTTTATCATCGAAATGACATTAAGCCCATAACTCTCCTTATCACCATAAACCGTCACCGCACTACCATCCAATGACTTTAACCTTACCATCTTACTTTTACATACTATCTGAGCCTCGAACTCAGACAACCAATCCATACCCAAGATTACATCGAACCCTCCTAAGGCCATAACATACAAAGTAACAGGGAACTCATGTCCCTCTAACTCTATCTTACAATTCTTAACCATTTTTGTTATTTTCACCGAAGTGTCACTTGCGGTTTCAACTACAAAAGTTTCAGACACTCGGCAGCCTTTCAT
The DNA here is from genome assembly GCF_021521415.1 of Bidens hawaiensis. NCBI lineage: Eukaryota > Viridiplantae > Streptophyta > Magnoliopsida > Asterales > Asteraceae > Bidens > Bidens hawaiensis. The sequence continues at coordinate 128,801 of NW_027494598.1, forward strand.
TTTAGCTAGTTTACTAAACGTCGTAGCTACAAAACTTCTATTCGCACCAGAATCAAATAATACAGAAGCAGAAACATCGTTCACTAGAAACGTACCTGTGACGACATCCGGAATCTGCCTGGCTTGTTCCTGGGTCAGCATGTAGGCTCTAGTTCTGGGCCTAGCTTGATCGGCATCCTTCTTTCCACTACCTCCAGCTACACCTTCAGTGCACTCCCTTGACATATGGCCTGTCTTGCCACATTTGTAACATGCTGGCTTCGCACTGCACTCATTGGCATAATGCCCTACCTTCCCGCACTTATAACAGGCATTCGACCCCATTCTGCATTCTCCACCATGGGCCTTTCCACATTTGAGACAAACATTAGAACTTTTACCCCACTTGCACTCACCACCATGCCTCTTTCCGCAGGTCTTACACGATCTCTTCTCCCACACTCTCTGTTTCTTATCCTTGGAGTTCCATAACTGAGTACCGGGTCGTTTAGCAGGAGTGACCCCTTTCTTCTCTTTCTCTTCGTCCCTTTCCACCCTATCATCCGCGGCCACGTCAGCATAGACCATTTCCGCGAGTCCAACAGCCGAATCAAAAGTAGCAGGTTGAATCGCCCTGACTAACATGCGGACCTTTTGTGGCAACCCCCTCACATAACATTTGATTCTCTTGACCTCAGTGTCAACCATGTCAGGCACCAACCTAGATAGTCGGTTGAACTCCGTGGTATACTCACGATGCGTCATCATACCGGCTTTTAAATTCTGGAACTTCATCTCCGTTCTTTCAACCTCGGCATCTGCACAGAACTTCTTCATTACCAACTCTTTCAAATCTTCCCACCTCATCTCTTTGATCTCTTCACGGGTCTTCCTCTGCTCCACACTCTCCCACCAATACATAGCCTTATCTACGAATGACTGAGTAGCATAACCCACAGCTTGGTCGGGACGGCATTCGCTAATGCGGATAACCTTGTCCATAGCGGTTATCCACTGGAGAGTAGCGATTGCGTCTCGGGTCCGGTTAACCCATCCAATCCTAACCATTTTCAGTAATATTAACTTTGTTGGATTTGTTCTTACCTTACCAACTCAGATCTATCACGAAATCTCGGGTCTCGGCTTCGAATCTTGATCGGTTAGAAAGCGGTGTTTTGAGGAGTGTGTGGAGTGTGTGTGGAGTTTGGTGAGAAATGAGATATTTTGGGATTTTGGGGGTATTTATATCCCTGAAATCCCATTCTCATTTATCCTATCTCAATTAATCCAAGTCCATGACCCGCTCCTACCCGATATTAATAATTAAAAACGCGAAATCACTAACATAACTTTCTTTATTCAACATTATAAATTTTAGGATGTTACACATACGATCATTAATCTCTTGAACCACATCATTTAAGGGAGCAAGCAACGCCCGTTCTTGAAAGTAAGTAAGATCATTAAACCTATCTAACATAGAAGGATAAACAAAGTCTATTAAATCAGACATAGGATCAAGGGAATCTTTTATTAGAAGATCCTCTGGAATTGATATAGTTGCTTCACCATCATTAGGAACACCAAGATTACCTTGACCAATATCCAACAACCAATCCGCGAATTGTTTAATCTCTAAAGTTGTTGGTGCATTTTGTGACCGTCGCTATGCAATTCTGTTCAACGGAAACGAAGTTAGAACAACTTCGCCATAGGCGAAGTTAGAACAACTTCGCCATAGGCGAAGTTATAACAACTTCGCCTACAGGCCCAAGCCCGCGAAGTTTATATATATATATGTGTGTGTCGTTTTTAGGGTTAGTGAATCCAGAAATTAGAGTGTTTTGTGATCAGTTTATTTGTCTAGAGAGAAACTGAGAGGGTGAGTCGTGTGGGACGACCCGAGGTAGAGCTCACCTCGGGTCGGCCGTGTCTTTGTTTTCGTGTTAGGTATGTAACGAGTTATGGTTATTATATAAAAGATCTGCAGATGTGTTTATCCATTCGTGTGTTTGTTCGTGTATGTGTTTGTGTGTAATCGTGTTCTTCGTCTTCTACACCAATAAACGAGTCTAGTAGGATTCCGCACTCCTAGACCTCGTGCGGATCTCGTATCGATCGGCGACGCCGCGCGGGAACTTACAAAAGTATTTGACATGTGAGAACCAACAGTCAACCTCATGTTCTTAGTTAGTTTCAAAACCTTACAATTTGACCATATGTAAGAAGAACTAATTGTGGCGTTCACACAATCGTTTCTTGTTCCATCTGTACAACAGGTAAAATCTGTCTGAAATCACCACCAAGAACAACCACCTTACCTCCAAACAATGATCCAGAAGTGTTGGCCAAATCAACGTTCATAACATCTTTTAGGGTTCTGTCCAACGCTTCGAACGCATGTTTATGAATCATGGGAGCTTCATCCCAAATTATTAATGATGTTTTATTCAATAACTCAGAAACATCTGTATTTCCCTTAACCTGAAAATGTTGAATATGTCAACATTATATTCAATAAAATAATTAAAAACATAATTTTAAATTGGAAATAATCTAGACTTAATGAAATTTATAATAGTTACCTGACATTGGGAGTCCTCGGTAAGATTGATTGGAATAAGGAATCTGGAATGAGCCGTTCTACCGCCTTCTAATAATAAAGATGCTATTCCACTTGAAACAACATTAAGAACAATTTCTCCCTTTGACCGAATTGAGGCAGATAAAGTTTTCCATAAGTATATTTTCCCAGTACCGCCGTAACCATACACGAAAAAAACACCACCTTTTTTACGTTTCACGGAGTTGAATATTTTGTTGTAAACATTTTTTTGTTCATCAGTTAGAGAAGTGTACAAAAGCTTAAAATCATTTGACAAAGAATCCTTATCATAAGATAATTCTTCCATCATAAGAGGATTCATTGACGTAGACACAGATTCCTGATCTGGAAAAGGCATGTGTGAAAACCTACGTAGAGATGAATTGTTTGATACCAAAAACTCCTCAATCTGAAGTAATGCCAAGTTCTTCAGTTGCTCGTCACTAAGAGACAAACATGGAAAAAAAATCTACCTTAAACTAAACTACAAAAAGACAAGTTCACACATATAACAAAGCTAACCTGGATTCTTGTGTTTCTTTTGTTGATGATAAAGAATCCCGTCGACTAAAAATTGCCATGTAATATCCCAAACGTAATCAGGTCTTGATAAAGAGGATGTTATAAGCATTGTTGCAAACAAATTTCTTAAATAATATCCGTTTGCGGTATGGCTTGCTTCCTCAATTGCTTCTATGTACTCCTTATCATCGTCTAAAAGCCCTCTTCTATAACATGCATCTCTAAAAGAATCACAAACAAAACCAGCTACTGTTCGAATATCTTCAAAACATTTCGGTTCCTTAACCTTGTTTAAAAGTATTCTTAAGTAATATGCCTCGTCAAATGATGCGGGAACGGCATGAATTCTACCAATAGCAAACCCACTTTGCCTTTCTACCCATTTTGGTGGTGATGTTTTTTTCCATGCAAACTGTGTTGGAAACTCAGCATATGATAGCCTCCTTGCATGCTCGTAGTTTCTATTTGCTTCCATCCAACCAGTAAACATTGAAACTGAATTGTAAGTCTTGGTAAGAACATCTTCAATATCTTCCTCAGGGCCATAAATTACTTGTTGTTGACCAGGTAAATGAAAAGGAAGTCTCGTAACAGCCGGGACCCTGTAATGAACATCAAAAGCAAATATTCTCCAAGCAGCCTCACATGCAGAAAGATATCTACAATCGTAAAAGGATTTAATCTCATCTACTTGAGGATCTTCATTGTCGGCGGTGTTATTTTGGACAAGGGAAATTGTAGCTCGATCTGGACCCTTATTTATATATTTAAACAAATACTTGATTGATCCTTCTTGATTGCACCACTCGACATTTATATGGGCTTGATACTTTCATAAAAGAATTTTGTTGTAAGGCACAACACTTTTATTATCTAGATTTATACTTTTCTTAACGACGTAACGTCCATTGTCTCTTCTTTTATAAAGCGGAAAACCGTTGGAATCTATACTTGTCTCATTTTGAAATCGTTTTGGAAATTTTTGGAACATTCTCTATCAATCATGCAGCTACAGCTCGGATTAGCCTCACCACAAGGACCATGAAGCATATGATCTGACACAAGCTGGTATAGGTCTGGTTTAGTGACCTTGTTAGGAATTTCACTTGAAATAAAATTATCTATATGGGACGGATTGTGAATTTTATTCTCTGGAGCAATGAATAGGCAAATATGGGCATGAGGCAGACCACGTTTCTGAAACTCAATCGTGTAAACGGCTGCATTTGGAATAAAACAAATAAATTATCAAAAATTATATGAAAAAAAATCAGGAATAAAAAGTAAACAAAATATGAAAACAAAAATATTAAAAAGAAAACCAAACCTGCTTTAATTTATCCAAACAAAGCCTTATCCTTCAACAACTTAATCATTGAATCAAGCTTCATTTTAAAAATCCGACATAGTATATCTGGCCTGTCTTCAGAATTTAAATTGGTATCCTTTAAAAAAAGTTTGACTTCTGGCCAACCGGGATTGCACGTAATGGTTAAGAAAAAATCTGGATAACCGTACCATCTACAAAGACACATAGCGTCCAAGTAATTTTGCATCATATAGTAAAAGATGAGGGAAGAATTACACGCCGCCCAGATGTTGAAACATCTGAATTTCCTGCTGTCTTAAGGTTTTGAAGGCTTTCGTAGGTGTCAGACCTAAGTTCACTCTGTTTTTCACATATAAAATGCAACCTTTGACTCTCAACCATGGTATATTTGTCAACCAAAAGCTGCTGAAAAAGCCGTCTTCCATTTAAGGGTAGTGAGAATTTGTTCGGCCTATCTTGTAACCTATATGCAAAGAACTCTCACATCGTGACCTTCTTACGGGCAGCCGTAGATGAAGTATCTACATTCCTATGAGCAATGTCTACCTTATGACCATCCTCACCAAAAGGATAAATCAACGGAAATTGAAGAGGAGTATAAGAAGGATGAAGTTCACTAATTCGTCGAAGACCACCAGACCTGGAGTTAACTATTATATCTCCCTTGTCCATGGCATCACCAATATCTCCAATAATAAGAGCGGCCACCTCAGAGGCCATTGGTAAGTTATAAGTTCTACCATCGTATTTCCTTGTTCCAACAATGCGGAGCTTAAAATCATTCTGAGGATTTTGTTTATAAGTATCACGTACCATACGATATGCCTGAACCAATGGATTTTGTGAGTCTAGCATTTCCTTGAGATAATTAATAATATAATTTTCGTAATTCTCGGCATCTGAAGATGATTGACTATAAGACAAACAAATAAACTTTAACATTAATATAAATGAAATTTTAGATAAAACAGAAATTGTTTTATAAATGAAAAACATATAATGTTTAAAAGTAAGCCTTACCCAAAAACTTTTTGTCGGTTTGATATTTCGTTCTCCATATCATAAATGTATAGTTGGAGCAAACAGAGGTTTGTTACCATCTAATGGAAGAAGGCTTCCTATAGAATGGTAGTTTTCTCCGTCAAGTCTAAACGTGTAAGGAGCGTTTCCTCTATTAATGGAATTGTCAACTTTTCCACCCATTGATGTAAAGGAGAACATAGAATTGAATCGTCTAATATTTTTCAAAAAATACTTGCTTATAGGATCTTCGCCACGAAATAACTTTACATAACTTTCATGAGGTTGCTTTAAATCAGGAAGTTTAACATTTCCATTGTGACAACATAAAGAGAACGTTGTATAGGCACTGCCTTTTTTTCCTCTCTTAGATTCAAATTCCCACAAGCAAGCGTTTCAAGACTCACATTGGAAACTTTGATCACCATGATCAATGTAATCTATAAAATAAATGACACATATAAGTTTATGACAAAGATTTATAATATTTAATGTAAAATTATATAATGTATTAACTACTAACCTGTTGATATGCCTTTAAAAACATCAACAATAAACTCAAAATTGTTTAACTGCTGCATAGGTATAGGAGTAATATGGGTTGTTTTCCTTGGTCTTCCAACACGCCTTTTTGATGAGGTACTTCCATGATTTATGTGGTTAGAAACAAAACCTCTAAAATTTGATGTTACATTAGGGCTGATGTTAGAGGAAATAACACAACCTGCTAAAAAAAATATTATATAACTATTAAAACAACAAATAGATTAAATATTACAAATGTATGAATAAAAGGATAAAGGTTTTACTTGAAGAATACTGAAATGTTTGAGAAGCTTCCTTTAATGAGTGTTTTACTTTCTCACGTTTACCATCTAAAATTTGCTTTCTTTGTTTTCGATTTGAAGAATAATAACTACCAAGTTGCGTAGAAGTATCATCTAGAAATATATTTATAATGTAAATATAATGAAAAATGAAAAATGCAAATAACAATAGCTAGAGAATTAGAATACTTATGAGTGAAAAAAAAAAGAAACGAACGTTGGTTATATAGGGAATTATTGTTTACGCTTGGTAGTGTTGACGGAGATAAGTTTTCCTTCCCTTTAATAATTGTAGAAACACAACTCTTTTGAACTTCATAGAGAGTACGGGTTGTAATGTTAGAATCTGCGTTTATAAATTTAAAATAAGTCCAACAAAATATTATAAATAAATTTACAAATATATTAAAAATATAATACATATAAAACTTACTTGAACAGTTTTGTGATGAATAATTATTTGATGTGTAATTTTGAGATATAATAACCGGTGTATTGCTTAAAACATTACCTAACAGCCCGATTTGAGATTGACCTTTATTTCAACAAACATAGCATATGAAAATAGATTAATCCAAATTAAATGAAAACGTTAATAATAGAAAACAACCAAAGTAGACATTGTTAAAATGTTATCTTTAAAATGTTGACGCATTGAGATTTTACCGTATTGATTGGAAGCATATACCGGATATGATTATCCGTTAAAGAAACTTGTGTTAGGTGGATTCGAATGAACATTTTGAAGATTATTTGACTGGGTTGTGTTGGAAACATCAGACAATGGCTCTCTTGGAAGATTACCTACATAAAACATAAAAAAATACGTTTAAATTTTATAAAAAAAACGACTGAGTTAATACAAAGACTGAAATACACGTTGGATCGTAGTTCTTACTCTTTGAAGTGGAGAGAACAGTTTTACGTTTTTTAGAAGATGAATACATGATTATACGAATAATAGAAAAAAGTAGTGGAAGATATCTTGAGAAATCATAAAAATTGGTAAATAAAGGAGAAAATTATGAAACAGAATGGAAATATTTATAATATTAAAAACTTTCCATAATGTCATTAATGTAACAAAATGGAAAGAATCAGAAATTAGGGAATAAGATATAAATTGAATTTAGGAAAATCTTTAGAAAATCGTAATTAAGTTTAATGTAAGTCAATCATTTAATATTAATATATTTTGATCATGTTTAAAAATAGTATGAATATCATAAGTTTTCGGAAGAGATACGTTATGGTTATAGCAAGATTTTGGTTATCGTGAATATGATTATGTTGACAATCATTGGGTATACACATTAATGAATGAAAAAAATAACAATAAATAAAGACATTATTTCTATAGGAAAGAAAAAAATAAAGATACATTGTTTCTTACATTAAAGTTTTAATAAAGTCGAAATTAAAAAAAAATAAAAACAAAAAGAAAACATCATAACTAAATAACTTTAAGAACAACCAAAGCAAGATCATTCTTATAATAACGAATAACTAAACTCTTGCCAACACATAATCGATTGTTGATTACGTAATCCTTCCATCCGATTAACGTAAACCGACCCTTCTCTTTTTCTCCTCCGTTTTTAACTTTAAAGATTGTTTCATTGCCTCCCAAACTCCTTAACTTAATTATACGCCTTCTTTGGAGATTTGCCAGTCTACCAACTTCAGCAGGTAGACGCTTACATATATTAAAAACAAAATAAATTAGAAAATTAAGATGGTCAATTTAAACTTAAAAAAACAAAGATATAACAAAATAGCTTTCAAACATATAAAATTTATTACCATACGATATTCAATTTTTTATGGAACTCTAAATAACAGTTAGAGTTTTCAGCCTTATTTTTATCACCATGTTCTGTAACGGGATTCTGAGAATAACCAACTACCGGTTGACAATATGGAGACTCCACGGTTTGTTCACCATTTGTAATGAAATTTGACAATTGATGACAAATAATTGGTGGTAAATGTGGAAAAAATAAAGGAATACCGTTTTTGTCATACACTATTAAATCAATAGTAGACGTGTTGACATACTTTAACCAAAGAACGCCACCATCTCTGAACGCCAAATCCTGACCAAACTGTTTCCACCCATCACCAAATAAATAGTGTTTTTTATAAAACTTATAATTTATCTCCCATGAATGGTTATGATCAAATATGAACTTAACTATTCCGATTTGAAGCGCGTCTTGAAACTGAGATTCAATATTCTTTTTTGAAACAACCTGTTAGGAAAAGAGGAAAACATAATACATGTTAAATCCATTCTAATATACATGTTTCTAACACTGACTATTAATTAAAAACAGATAAAATGAATTTTACCAATTTATCATTCATTCTTTTATTATCATATAAAACAAATGTCTGTCGATGACCGGTGTAAATTGCCTTCTTGGAAGGAGTTCTAACTAACCATTTACTTTCATCTTCAAATAAAATAAAAATTATCCTCTCATAAGGACACATTAGATCTGTAACTCCATCACCAAAACAAACTGTGTTTTCATGCTTTTTTAACTCCACTATCGATGATCCTTTGTAATGATCAATTTCAACTGTTTTAGGCAAGATGTTAAACATCACAGAATTTTGCAAGATAAATTCTTTTGGAATTTCCTATATAAAAAATTAAGATTTACAACAATTAGATATTGAACGTTTAGACAAAAATATTGTCACAGAATTTTAAGAATACCTGAATCGGAAATTTCGGATATTCTATTTGCATAAGAAAAGAAGTTGTCATTACAAATATAATCTTACTACATGAAACAAAATAAGAAAAAATTTAAAAAATACTTAGTAAGGTATTAATCTAAGAAATACAAGTTATATAAGAATAGTTAAAAGTAAATTATACATTATAAGTAGTAAATTAAAAATTAAGGGATGGATACATACATGAATGACGGCAGGGAGAATGATGAAAAAGATGTAAAACCTAAAAGATGATTAGGGATTTAAAACCCTTTTTAAAATAATAGTCTAAGTTAGGTAATAGGCGCCAATTTTGTTATAATGAAAATTAACATAAAATCAATATAAGAGGGGTGGTTATTGAAATTGATAACTACATTCTAGAAGAATCATAACAAATTAACAAATAAAAAACATTTATTTGTTACTTATAATAAAACATTTAAACATCAACTATTAATATCTAAAGTAATATATATAATACAAACATAACATATTCTAACATTTATGACGAATCAACCACATAAACATTTATTTTTACCATATGTTCAACGAATGGTTGATTAAACACAGCTAATGCAGGGTAATTCATCTGATTAGGAAATATCATTGGTAATTAGCTTGACGGTAAAAATAACAAATATATGAAATTGAAGTAAATGATGAAGAGTATGTGTACTAATGAAGAAAAATATAATAATAAAGATTGTTTGGGAACAAAATCAAAAACTAATTAGGGTTGAAGTGACCAACTAACCTTCAAAACACGGAAGAAGAAACAAAGAATGATGTTGATATTGACCGAATTGTTGAAATAGAGTAATAATAATTTAAAATTGGTTATAAATCATACCAAAAGTCGGTTTGAACTGGGTCACTAATTGATAAACGGGTTTCTTGAAAATATAAACATCACATTTATTATTGGAATATATTACTATATAACCTAGATAGCATATCTATGATATTTATATTAATCTTAAACTTTAATATTCGTAGAAGGTAATTACATTTTTTATAGTCAATATTGAATTATGTAATCCAAAATTTATAGAATTAAATTTTAAAAAGCAGTTCCTAAAACAATAAAACTAAAATTTATGAGTTGCAATAAACAATAGAAATAAAATAAGGTTAAGGCTAATATAAAGAAATTAAAAAAACACCATGATAAATAAGAAATGTATGTAAATAAAATAAAAACCGAACAATCAAGTCTTCAAAAACACCACCAAAATGAAGTCTTAAAATTGAAATAACACCGAACACACTCAGGTGTATTTATTCTTAATATGTATATAAAATAAAAAACACAAAAATAAAGTCTTCAAATCACTTCTCGACCTTCGGAGTAAGAAATTTAACACCATTCTTGCTTGATCCAACAACGCTGACCAACTCAGAATCATCTTGAACATCGCTTGTCTTTGACTTAGTGGAAGAAAATCCGGACGGTTGATCACCATCAAAAACATCCACAAGCTTACGCTTCAGTTTCTCATCTGAATCACTACTTGACAACTTGATCTCATTCACTTCATCATCAACCAAACGATAAGAAACTGGAGTCTTGTTATCCCCATTATCAGAAATCTGTAAAAAAAAATAAGGTGTAAACAATATAAAATCAAACCAACAAACAAAATCATGTAAATTATATAGAATTGGAAATAAACCTTTAAAGAAGCAGAGCTTGTAGATTGAAGATCAGTTAAAGAATTTCCAAATATTAGAGATCCGGAATCAGAAGGCTACAAATATAATACAAAAAAAAAATATAAGCCTATAATGTATTTTATACAAGTTAAAGGCAGATGAATTCACCACTATAAACTCAGGCATTAGTCTTTTCTCAATAGCAGCAAGTATTTGTTGATCATCTGTTAGCTTTGATATACCGTATACCTCAACATTGTTCCTAAAATTGAAATCGGCAATCTCAACTTTAAAAGCAAACTTCTTTTCCAACAAATAGTTCAACTCACTGGGAAATCCACTATGCCCAACATCATCCTAAAAGTTTTTAATTAAAACATGTGTTACATTAATAGTGTTTTATATAAATAAAAAAAGGAGCAGTAGAATATGAATACATAATAACATAACATCATCTTTAGTAGCAAGCAATTCAGATACTGTTTTGTTGATAATAAGTTTGGCATCCCGATCAAAAAGTGTCAACGAAACAATACCACTGCCATCTTGAACTCTTAGCCGAATCTTAAACCTGAAATAATTTTTTTAATCAACAACATAGTAACATTTATTATTAAAAAATATTTACTTATACAATATACACTATACCTAGGAGTAGGTGTAACACCCAAAGTGTTACATCTCTGATTCTTGCATTCATAAACATCTTCGCCTTCCACCACATTCACGATCACCTTACGACTACAAGTATTGCAACCGACATAGTACCATTCTGAATCAGGACAAACCGCCTTTATAGTCCCGAGTACTATAATACTCTTTGGCTGAAATAAACCAATTAAAAAAGATAACATAACCTTCTGCTAAATGTTATAAATTATAATAAGATGTTATTATTAAAAATTACCTGCAGTATAGTGCAAATTTCACAAATGTTGAAAAATGATGTAGCCAACAGAAACTCCTCATCAAGAGTAGACATCAATTTTACAGGAATAGGCCTACGAACAGCACCATCAACATTGGAGTCCAAAAATTCAAACAAACTGACAAACAAAATTATAAGGAGTTAGAAAAGGAAACAAAATAATTATTGAACACACATTGCGGAAATCTATTAATAATATTACCGGGTCTTATAATCTTCAATCTCAGAAATACTCTCATTGAGGAACACACGAGTAACATCAGAACCGTAGGAATTAGAAACATACGGTTTCTCTACAAATTTAAACAAAAGACACTCATTATGATATTAAAATAAGAAAGATTTGGAAAAAAATATTACATATTAAAAATAAAAAACAAACCTTTATGGTATTTAACTCTACCAAATTGCATGAGAATAATCATATGTGATTTATCAAAATGGTCAACAACATACTTAGAGAACTGTGATACGTAATCACCCCAAAGAGTTACGTAAACACTGTCACCGCTGTAAACAAAAATTATTTTAGAATAAACATTTTTTAGTGTTCAAATATTAATAAATATTAATACAAACGGACATATAAATTATTGATAAACATGTACCTGATATCAGAAACCTCCATAGTTAATCTTGCATTTTTTTAACATCTCTCAGATTAGAATTGTTATCTTTAAAAACATGAACAACATGTCCAATTATATCTGGAAGACATCCGATTAAAGAATTAGAAATAAAAAATATGTTCATAAATAATAAAAAAGAGTAAACTATTTTAATAATACCTATAGTAGCTTTCAACGGGATCTCTTTATCAATAACTGACTTGAATGAGTAAAACTTAAAACCGAATGTAGGACCATCAAACTGGCTACAAGGATTAACATGGGTACTGGAGTTTAAAACCAACTTATTAGGGCAGTCGATAACCTTGTAATTCGACGCATTAGATCCAAGGATAGGATTGACTATAGTTAATGTAGCATTCTCGTTTAAATATCGTTTGAAACGGAATATATCTTGTTTAAAAACTGTAGACTGCATTCGGTTACCCTGAAATTTTTAAAATAAACAAACAAAAAATTATGAACAACAACAAATGGGACAAATAATCATAAACATAAATGGTAAAACTAAAGATTACCAATTCATTCATAAAAACCATTTCAAGCAAGAAATCCTCATTAGTTTTATTGTTATCCTTTACACTCCAAACCTTCAACACTTTTACCTTAATGGTAGATGGAGTAGATCTAAGCACATCAATCTCGTGTAACATAGTAAACTTCTGTGCCTCCATTGACCTTAAGAAATAATAAAAAAAATTAATTAGTAACGTATATTGAATGTAAAAGTTGATAGACAAAACAAAAAATATTAAAAATAAAATTGACATTAACTTGGATGAAGAAAAACACACGAGTATTGTAATGTCTGAATGTGAGAAGAAAGATTAAGAAATGAAACAATATATAGTGTAAAATACTTAGTTACGTATGTCAAGTTTAATATAAATAGTAATGATTGAGAATAATTGGGAATTATAATTATAATTATGGAGAAATTGATTTGGACATCATATCAAAGTTTTAACTTGATTTTGACTAATTGCCAATTATATTGTTCAACCAATAAAATATTTTTAGTGTTACAAAATAATCTGAAACATTAATATATTTGATTTGGACTAAAATATTTTTAGTATTAAAAAATATATTTGTCACATATATTGTTTAAATAAATAAAATATAGATTGTCAACATAATATGTCAAAACATTTAGAACCATGAGACTTTTTGACCAAATCAAATATATTAAATCGAAAGAATTAAAGGAAACATGTTAGATAGAAAATCAAATCGAAACATTTTGAATGAATATTGACTCACAAGAATTAAAGGAAACATGTTAAATAGGAAACAGGAGACTTTTTGACCGTATATTAAACGAAATATTTATTTATTTTGTTTGCTAATAAATTATGAGACTTTCTTAATTTGTACAAATAAATGTAAATTAGTAAAGTTGTTACTCCGTATTAGGTATTATTATTTATAAATTATCAACATTTAATTTTAGATAATTTATTATTATGTAAATTATGGTTAATTAATTTTAAGAATTTTATTATAGATGGTAGTGACAAAGTTCCATGTCATTGTGCAAAAGGTTCCATATCGGTTATGTTCACAAATCATTGTGTATAAATATAAATGATATTAATTGTATTAATTGAGAAAAGTCAATGTATAACACGAATACGGTTATGTCCACAAATTAGGAAAGTCAAACTATTAAATGGAATACTTAATGGTGTAATTTATTAACAAAATGGAAAACAAATACTTTTAACTTTTAACTAAAATATATGAAGTTGAATTATTTAAATACAGAAACATTGAAAATTTAAAATAAATATATACATGAAAAAATAATAAAAAAACAGATACTAAAGTCTTCATCAATAGGGATATTAGTATAGATGAGTCGAACAATAACTTGAAATAATAAAATCGAGAATTAATAATTATATTATGAAGTTTTAAACAATAATTAAAAGACGGAAAATTTAAAAGGTGTTACCGGAAAAACGATATTGTCTGAATGACCATGGTATACCGGAAAAGCGAAAGGAGCATCTATTAATCTTGCCATTAACCTGAAATTATAAAGTATAATATTAATGTTGAATGTTTTACCGGTAAATAACAAATATCGTTTTTAACCATTAAATCTCATATTTTGATTAACAAAGTTAAATTAAGTATTGCAACAAATATAAAAAAATCATTGTTATAAACATGAAAGGAAAAATTAACCGGAAAAACTTACCGGAAAAAAGTAGAACGTCCACATATCACCTTCATGACCGTTTATGATTTACAACATAAACTGATTTTTTTAAATTCAGTTAACAATGAAAAAAAACATAAAAAGGTTAGAAGAAAGAATAACCGGAAAAATTAATAAGGTTGCCGGAAATTATTTTATATAACTTTACCTTGAATCGGAAATATTAACCGGAAATAAGAGGCTTAGAGAGGCAATTAGAGTTTCTGAATAGTGGCCGCAGACGAAATTATACTTAAATATAGTATTTTAATTAACGGGTCAATGGGTTAAAGGCATATCCAAAACCCGCAAGAAAATGTGCTTAAATGGGTTAATGGGTTAAATATTGTTTAATTGCTGAGTTGGCATGCTTAAGAAAGGAAATGGATGACATGGAGTTGATGTGACATTCTATGTGGACACCCTAGAATGGTGCTATGTGGAAATTGTTCCTTGCTTTAATAGTATGTATAGATTACCATAATTATATAGTTATTTATGGGTATATATATATAATTAATATGATTATGATAAACATTTAATAGTTGATTTGACTAACAATAATGATTTCCTTAATTACATATCAATATCAATATTTGAATATCTGTATTTTAATACGTTTATATACGTCCTATATCATATTATTGTTACGAGATTTTAATACTTTCAGACAAATTAAAATTAATCAAATTATTAAGTCATTTTAAGATTTCTCAAATTTTGACACATATATTTTTTATTTCTAATTTTATATTTTACTTTGTGATTGATTTTTTTTTCTTTTTATGTTAATGGTGTCAACAAGTGGATTCATAAACATTCAATTGAGTATCTTTATATTATTTTCTGCGATTGTATTTTAATGTGATAGGCTAAAACAAGAAGAGTTTAAGGATCATAACAATACTTGCATTCTTATTTGATCATTTTCAAAGAAAGTTTAGTGAGTAGTTCAGTAAATGAAATAATTTCATAAGATTATAATTATTAGGTATGGCTTTTATACATTCTATTTATGGATACATTTAAAAAACATAACATTTATATAAAATTATCCGTTCATATAAATACAAAATTTACAATATATTATCATATATTTATAATTGGCGTTTTTTATATAATTTTCTTCTGTTTAGTACACGGGTCACTAACCTATAACATATTAAAGGATATATTTTTGAACGTTTTTCTTAAATTTACAAGGTTTTTGGGCATGCAGCATATGAATTAAATAGATTTTGCATTTTTTTTCTTAGTGTATTATTTTGGTTCATGGTTTAAGTTAAAAAGATGATCGAACTTGTAATTTTACTCTTATAAATACCGTATAATTCATATAGTATTATATTTTTTCTTATAAATACAACTTGTTACAATTCATTATAGTGTGTAACATGTGCATATATATGACATATTATATATTTTCCACCTGTGTGGTAAATGATTCTTTGATTTACTAACACGTGTTGAACATTTCTCTTTTTATTTTAAGATAATTTATTTTTTACAACAAAATCTTAGTCTTTGTAAATTTATATTTTAAATCCGTGACAATGTTTATTTTCCTAAATATCTTTTTTATACACACAAAATGTAATATAATAATATCTGTATGAATGTTTTATTTTTGAAATAAATCACACCAAATTTTGGTTTGCCATTTTGAATTAATAGTGCATAAATATATAAAACCTTACTAAAAAGTCATAAATAAATATTATAATATAAAATAACTGAATTTGCGTATTATATATCATAATTGTCATGACTCAAAGGGGATATTTAAAACATCATTTATTATTTTTATGAACAATCTAAATTATAAGTAATTTAATTAAATTATTTTTAACACATAACCATTTTCTTACGCAACAACACAGAAATAAGTTCGGAAATGTTATATACAGAAATAATAAATTACTTGAAGACAATGTTGGATTCTCAAAATCCTTTGGTTCAAGGATATCAGATGGTAAGTGATTGTTTAAAAAACGATCTCGATATGGATTTAAAGTTGTGCATTATTGGAACAAGTAAAAAAGATGCAAGGATTTACAACCTGCCAAAAACTTCTAAGTTGCAGCGTTAATCGTTGTGATATTGGTGACACAATAAATAAGGGCGATATAATTGTAACAACTCAAGCAGATCTCTAGCAAAAGTTGGAATATACTTGAGAGACCCGTTTTTACTTACGGACAACTATATGTTACTTTTTCAAGAATGAATAGTAGATATTGTATTAAAATGCATATTTTGGAAAAGAAATGTAAAGTTACAAACAAGACAACAAATATGATTTATAAAGAAATATTTAGCAGCTTATGAAGTTGTAATTTTTAAAGTTTTAAATTATGTTTCCAAACAATGTCCTATAAATCTTATTTTTTAGTAAGTTTATGTTTTTAAGTACTTTGTTTACATAGGAATATGAATTGCAATTATATCAAATAATTCTCCACATAAACATATTAAACAAACTTTAATCACCTTAAATATGTCTTTAGTTGACGATTTCTATATTTCCACCCGTATCAGTAAGACAGTAACCTAGTGATGATATTAAAAGAAAAGAAAAGGATAAAAAGTAAGCAAAGTTAGAAGTTAAAGGACTAAATACATATACTCTCTATTCTACAAATTTGAATAAAGCAAGCAGACAAGGAAGGCGGCCTCGGTTGATTCAAAATATTTCAACTCTGAGAATGCAGACTCGATTTGGATATTCAGACCACAATCGGCCGTCCGAATCATCATCATCGCAGCATCCGCCGGTGATGTTGAAGGAAACTCCGTCCAGTTTCCGCGGTGACTATTCATCTGTTGCGGTTAATCTCAACGATAGTTTTGAGTTCCGAGAGGATCCTGCCTTCTGGAAAGATCATAATGTTCAGGTACCAATCCTTTAGGGTTTTCAATTTCACTAATCACATTGATTACTTGATTTTTAGTTTCTACTATAACTTTCTTTAATCAACCTCGAATGAATTGCTAGTGTTATTACTGACTAAAATGTGCCTGCCTTAGCTTGTTTATATCTATCTATCTATCTATCACAATATGAGATTGAGATGTTTTGAATGCAGGTTATCATACGAGTACGACCTCTCAGCACTTCTGAGATTGCTGTACAGGGACCATGTAGATGTGTCAGGCAAGGCAGCAGTCAAACTATAACATGGACTGGCCCACCTGAAGCCCACTTTACCTTTGACCATGTTGCTGATGAACATGTTACTCAGGAAATGCTATTCAAAGTTGCTGGTGTACCCATGGTGGAAAACTGCATGGGAGGCTACAATAGTTGCATGTTTGCATACGGTCAAGTGAGTTTATTCTTATTTAGTATACTTTTTAGGAACATCATTTTAATTGGCTTATGTACAGACTGGTAGTGGCAAAACACATACAATGCTTGGGGACATCGATGGGGGGTCTAGAAGACACAGTGTCAACTCAGGGATGACACCCAGGGTCTTTGAGTATCTATTTACACGAATTCAAAAAGTAATTACTTTTATAAGATTTAACTCATTTTACTTGTTTATACGCTAATGTGCTTTGTTGCAGGAAAGGGAGGCTCGGAGAGAAGAAAAAATACACTACACTTGCAAATGCTCATTTTTAGAGATATATAACGAGCAAATTCTTGATTTGCTAGATCCATCATCTACCAACTTGCAGGTCACATATACTTTAATTTTATTTCTCTACCTTTGACATTGATTTGGTTGCTATTGCTTTATTATTTTCAGGACATGATACATTTAACTTGAAATATATTTATACTAACAAAAATGTTTTTTTTTGTTATCTCTAGATTAGAGAAGACACTAAGAAAGGGATATTTGTTGATAATCTCAAGGAAATTGAGGTTACCAGTGCTAGAGACGTTATTCAACAACTTATTCAGGTTTTTTTTAAGTTCTAACTTACAAGTTGGTTGTTTCATCATTTTTGTTATTCATATTTTATGTTTCTAATCACAAGTTTAGATAGAATCATTCATTTGCAGGTTAATTATCTTATCTTAAAATGTATTTCAGGGTGCTGCAAACAGAAAGGTTGCTTCTACAAACATGAATCGTGCTAGCAGTCGCTCTCATAGCGTGTTTACTTGTATAATAGAAAGCAAAGTTAGTCTCTCATTTCCTTTGTATTGTTGTGATGATGAAATATAAGACTCTTGTTAATGATTAATTTTCAGTTCTAACTAATTTTATTGATTATAGTGGGTCTCTCAAGGTGTGACACATCATCGATTTGCTCGTCTGAATCTTGTGGATTTGGCAGGATCTGAGAGGTCGGTAGAATTTAAAATTTTTATATAATTCAAAGATTTTTAGGATCTAGACTAGGTGAAAGAGTTTGCCATAATGCAGGCAGAAGAGTTCTGGTGCTGAAGGAGAACGTTTAAAAGAGGCAACCAATATAAATAAATCACTCTCAACTCTAGGGTATTTATATACGTTTTCAATCATGCACGTCGTTAAGTTGATAAAATACATATTCTCTAATAACTGTATATTAAACTTAAATTGTTTCTTCTACTGTATATGCAGACTTGTTATCATGAATCTTGTCAGTGTGTCAAATGGGAAAAATCCTCATGTTCCATATAGGGATTCCAAACTCACATTTTTACTTCAGGTTTGTTATGCTTCACTAACACATTTATACAAATCGGCTATGCAGTCGATATCGCCGATATATCAGTGATATATCGGTTATCGGTCCCTTAGTGATATATAAATCAAAATATCGGTGCCGATAATATCAATGATATTGACCGTTATTGGACTAATATTTTACCGATATTCTTGATATTAGTGTTTTAAGTCTTAATTATCAACTTTTAATGTTCAATGTTAGTGTTTTAAGTCTTACTCAGTCCTTACTTGCTACGATTGTTAGTGTTTTGCAATTTGCAAAAGGTTAATTTGTTAATTTTAGGAGACTATACTCAATTATTAGTGTTAAATTGCTATATATATGGATGTTTCATGATATTAAAATTACCGATATCTCACTGCGATAACTAATATCTCAGATATCGGTCCTTGACCGATATCCGATATTTTTCCGCATTAACTGCTTAGCAAATTGGTGAAAAATTTAGATTATTAGTGCTTTTGGTTGTAGAACGTCGATCTTTTTTGCATAAGATATAATGAGGAAATAACAAATTGTCATGAGGACAGAGTATAATATGTATATTTTCTTCTTGTTCAATTTCTCTTCGTTCTTTGTAAAGTTTGTTTTCACTTTGCCTTAACATGTAATACTAATATTGTAATTTGCATGAATTTCAGGATTCTTTAGGTGGAAATTCAAAAACTACAATAATCGCAAATATCAGTCCATCTACTTGGTGAGTACATTTAAAACACTACAGATTTACATAATGCCACTTCTTATTTTTTGGAATTAGCATGCAGAGTTTGAAGTGATAATGAACTAAAACTCAGTTTATCATTAGATGATTTTGTTTCAACTGCATACAATTACAAGACGTTTAAAAATTTCTAGTGATTACTATAAAGTGTTGACTTTCAAAAGGTCCGGTGCCACGATTGATGAAAACTGCAAAAAGTTATACAGATAGTTAATTGAACACGATCACCCTTAAAGTATCTTTTACTATTTTCTGCTGTACGCAAATATTGCTTTTTATAAGTACGTGTTTGGAATAACCCGTGTATGGTGGTGCAGCAATTCATTGGAGACATTGAGCACACTCAAGTTTGCTCAACGTGCAAAATTCATCAAAAATCATGTACGTTAATTCCTATTCATATCAGACATCTGTTTTTTTATTTATATCATGTGAGTAAAAATAGTTTGTTACTTCAATCTTTGCGAAAACTGTACACTGCTCATTAAGTGTTAGTATTCAACATCACTAATCACTATGGACTTCTGTAATTATATAACTTCACATACCAACCTGAGATTTGGAGTGCTATAAATTTATAACTGCAGGCTACCATAAATGAAGATGCTTCTGGAGATGTTCTTGCTATGAGGACGCAGATTCAACAACTGAAGGTCTTACTTTCATCCTTTTTTTTCATTCTCATTCTCCATAAATTTGCTTGAAATTTGATATTAACATATTCTTTGATTGCAAATATTACACTATATAGTCAGAGCCTTTGCTGCTTTTGAATTTATAAATGTCAATGTGATGCTATTGTTTCGAAATTGTATCAGAACGAAGTATCTCGTTTGCAAAATGTGATCAATGGAGGAACCGAGAACAATGGAGATGATACTTGGACAGTGTCTTTTCCTGGATCTCCGGGGTCATTCAAGTGGGAGGGGATTCAAGGATCATTCAGTCCAGTTACTGCTGTTAAACGAATATCAAATGTACTAATTCATATATAGTTAATTAAGCAATCTTTTAGCATTTTTGCTTGAATTATGAACTTAAAAAAGCCTGTCTCTAATGCAGAAAAAAGAGTATGAAGTAGCTCTTGTTGGTGCTTTTAGAAGGGTAAAAGATAAAGACATCAGATTGCAGGCACTTACTGCTAAAAGTCAGGCTGCTTTACAATTGGTATGCTTTGAGATCAAACTGAACCGAAAACCAAAAAATTGGTTCCTGAAGACCATTCGGTTTCTGTATTTTCAGTTTTGCTAATTGGGCTTGAAGACAAAGGGCCCAACATAATTGATTTGAGCCTGAAATGTCAAAACTGAATCCGAACCGGAATTTCAGTTTTTGGAAAAACATAAAACCAAAAGTTTGATTTTTGGGTTCTGTAAACTGTTCGGTTTTGGTTGTTTTAGTTTTGCCATTTAGGCTTGAAACTTTAGGGGAAAATGGCCCCAATTAATGAATTTGCGCTTGAAACTTTGAGTGTAAAACGCTTTTGTTTCATGTGAAACTGAAACCGAACCAGAGATTCAGTTTTTGAAGAAACATAAAACCATACTTTCAGTTTTGGGTTGGGTACGGGCATTTTGGTTGGGGGTTGGTTATTTCGGTTTTATGCACTTCCTTATCTCTAACGTGTAAACCCTCTGAAATCATTTTTTAAAAACGAGCTATACTGTTATCTTTTTTAAACCGCAAAAGTTTATGTTGTTACTGAAGTAATATAAATTCTGTTTTTGTATTTGACAATCTAATCTTCTATATAATCCTTGACATCCCATTTTGTTATCTGTATGATTTTTAGTAAAACATTCAATAATTCAATTTTTTGGGAAAAATAGGCAAAACAAAGGGAAGATGAGATACAAGGTTTAAAAATGAGACTAAGGTTTCGTGAGGCTGCAATAAAAAGGCTAGAAGGTGTTGCATCTGGGAAAATATCTGCTGAGCCACATTTATTAAAAGAGAAAGAAGAACATTTAAAGGAGCTTGATGTCTTACGTTCACAAGTTGATAGAAATCAAGAAGTCACACGATTTGCAATGGAAAATCTGAGACTAAAAGAAGAAATCAGAAGGTGTGTTTGTTTAGATTTTCTGAATTCTTATTTTTCTTAAATGAAATGATAGTTTTACTAAATTCATGGTTTGAAATGCAGATTAAAGTCATTTTATGAGGAAGGTGAACAGGAAAGGATGAATGAACAGATCACGATACTTGAGAATAAGGTCTGGTCCATCTGGCTAGTATTTGACTTACGTTGACTTTACTTATATTTGTTTTTTTAGTATTATTTTTCACTTATCTAACGGTGTTGCATAATATGCAGTTGCTTGAGGCGCTTGACTGGAAACTTATGCACGAAACACAGCCTACACCTGCCAAGGTATATTTTTGAGTTGTAAACTTTGATCATATGCTATGTTTATTATAAAGAAAATGGAATATTGTAACATCATCATTTTGTATCCAATGAACCAGAAATCAAGTTTTGACTTTATGCTGGACAGTCAAAGGGACGGTGACTTTTTTAGTCTTAAGGTAAATTCTATTTCTCATGTAATTTTGACCCATTACTAATAAACGGGTCCGACGGTAGTAAGTGGATCGAACGAACACAAACGGAGCGTGTTCGTGTTTGTTTGTGTAACTTCAATCAAACAAACGATTCAACAAGAAACAGTTAGACAAACAGGGTTTTTGTTGTTCGTGTTCATTTGTTAAAAAAATGAGCATGTTTGTGTTCATTTATGCGTCTTTATAAACGAATGGAATATGAATGAACATAAATGAACGAAGCTAACTGAGGTGAAACTAGTTAAAAGTAATGTGACCAACAATGTGTTGGGCCTAAAAAGTTGTTAAAACTATACTAAGTTGTATTGGGCCACCAAATTTTTAATGAATATGTTTACCAACGTAAAGAACAAACTTAATTAAACTAACGATCATAAAGGGGCAAACTTAAATGAATGAATTGTTGGGTTTTATACAAGTTTATCAAGTCAAGTTAACCACATTTAACTAGAAAACGCAACGGAAGCTTATATTTTAAGACTTGTTATTGAACATACCATTATGTAAAACTAAAACCCAAAGCCAAGGATCAATATTACAAGAACAAAAATGCTCACATAATGTAAATGTACCTCTTTTTACCTTTAGAAGAAGATGTAGGTGGATGAAGATGATGATGTCTTCAAATGGCAAGGTTGCAAGGTAGAAACCCTCAAGCTAGTATACCCCAAGCTTTGTAGCAACAACACCAATTAATTGCTAGGATTAGAACACTTGAACAAGCTCAACAAAACCCCTAAAATCTGCCCACTTTGGCCGTGGGTTTTAGAGAGAAAGAGAGAGAGATTGTAACTTGATTCAACACACTTGAAAATTCAAAAATGAAAGATTACTTTTGCATGTCTTGGATGGAGGTAATAATAAAGAGATCACATGGACCCAAAAGGAAGGAAGGCATATTGATTGGACCAAAAAACCCACCCACATGGGGTGGCCGTTTTTTGTTATTTCCCCTTTTTTTTTTTTTTTTTTTTTTTATTATTTTGTTTTAACATTTAAAACATCTCCATCTCCATTCATTTTATAAAACTCACTTATATAAAATGTACATACATATATATATAATTATTTAACCAATTAAATAATTAATTTATATAAACAAATTATCCAAATAATTTATTTAAATCCTCAAGTGTGTTTGTTTAGAAAACCAATTTTCTAAACGCGTAGTGTTCGGTATTTGTTTAAATGATCAAATCACTAAAAGAATACATTTGGTGTTGTCTAGCTTGTTATTGGGTATGACCCGACTTGGATCAAACACAGTTAGCCACATTAATATAAATATGTGTCTCGGGCATACGTAATTCCAACAATCTCCCACTTGCACGAGATACATAGAAAATTAATGCAAGTGGTGAATACCGCCTAACAACAGTTCACCACCCCTAATGTGTTTGACGAAGTGCCATTCAATAACATCATCCCTTCAAGTCCCTTACTTGATATGATTTAGGTGAATCTATCATTATATCCCTTTGTTACTAGATGTCATGTTGGATCTAAGAGACATAGGTGATCATTCTCTTTACAATTCAACTTTATCAGGCCTTAGACATCTAAACTCTCAACACATAAGAGGAACAAATTCCGTCTTGACTGTATACGCCTCTCACTATCACTTTATACTCCACCCGAGCTCATCCTTATGTACCATCTTTTACGAATAGCGAAGGGGAGAGTCAAAGTGTAATACTCGGTGAAAATCAAGACCCAATATACATCTCAGGTCTAAGGATAATATGAAATTCTCCTTTACTCAAGATTACTAATGATCAAGTCAATCGACTCCATGTAGTAATATTGAGAGCGGGTCAGTCCAATATTTGTATCCCACAAATATCTATGAACTTTGGCAGCAAACCTATGCTCCATATTCATTTCTTATGAATATCCACCAAACCTAGTTCATAATAGTCTTGCTTCATATTTGTTCCCACAAATGTGATCGACTACGGACTTTTAGAATAAGATAACTTATTCATGGATTAAACATGCAAAATTAGAATTTAACTCAAGATTCCATAATCATATAAAAGAGTTAAATTACAAAAGTCTTTTAAACTTTAATACAAAATAGATCAAATCCAATTACTAGAATATCGAAGTCCTAAGCCACTCGCATGACGCTCATGTTTAGGTCTTTCTAGGAGCTTCGTGAATGGATCCGCAAGATTTTGATCAGTTCCAACTTTGCGAATACATATCTTTCCCTTTTCAACTTCATCCCTTATGTAGTTGAATCTCCGCTCTATGTGCCTTGTCTTTTGGTGCGAACGAGGTTCCTTGATTTGTGCAATCGCACCCTCGTTGTCACAAAAGATTTCTAGGGGGTCTTGAATGGAAGAGACCACCCCTAGATCAGTAATGAATTTCTTCAACCATGCAGCTTCTTGAGCTGCCAATGAAGCGGCGATGTATTCTGATTCTGTAGTGGATAATGCTACCACTTCCTGTTTTGAGCTCTTCCAAGAGACAGCTCCTCCATTAAGAGTGAACACATACCCAGATTGTGATCGAGAATCATCTCGATCAGTTTGGAAGCTCGCATCCGTGTAACCTTTTATAGCGAGTTCCTCCTCACCAGATCCATATATCAGAAACATATCCTTAGTTCTCCTAAGGTATTTCAATATGCTCTTAACAGCCATCCAATGACTGTCTCCTGGATTCTGTTGGTATCTGCTTGTCATGCTCAAAGCGCATGACACATCCGGTCTAGTACATATCATCGCATACATGATGGATCCTATAGCAGAAGCATATGGGATTTGTTTCATCATGTCTTGCTCACCCTTTGAGCTTGGACATTGAGCTGAACTCAATATGGTCCCTCTTTGAATAGGTACAAAACCTTTCTTTGAGTTTTCCATCTTGAACCTTTTCAAGATTTTATCAATGTATGTACTTTGGTTCAAACCTATCAAGCGCCTTGACCTATCCCTATAGATCTTTATTCCCAAAATATAGGCAGCTTCACCAAGATCCTTGATGGAAAATCTACTTCCAAGCCAAGCCTTAACGCTTTCCATGGTTGGAATGTCATTTCCAAATAGTAGAATGTCATCGACATACAATACTAAGAAGGTAATTATACTCCCACTAGCTTTCTTATACACACAAGCCTCATCAGCGTTCTTGATGAATCCAAAACTTTTGATTTCTTCATCAAAACGATGATTCCAAGTTCTAGATGCTTGTTTCAATCCATAGATTGATTTCTTTAACTTGCATACTTTATTAGGATGTTTTGGATCGACAAAACCTTCAGGCTGAACCATATAGACATCTTCCTCAAGATATCCATTTAGGAAAGCGGTCTTGACATCCATTTGCCAAATTTCATAATCATAATGTGCAGCTATGGCAAATAATATCCTAATAGACTTAAGCATTGCCACAGGCGAAAAAGTTTCATCATAATCAACCCCTTGAGTTTGAGTGAAACCCTTAGCTACAAGTCTTGCTTTATAAGTATCCAAGTTTCCATGCATATCAGTTTTCCTTTTGAAAACCCACTTGCTTCCAACAGCTTTGGAGTTGAGTGGTGGTTCAACCAATTCCCAAACTTGGTTGTCATACATGGATTGCATCTCAACGTTCATGGCTTCAAGCCATTTGTCACAATCATTCTTGGACATTGCATCACGGTATGTGGTCGGTTCATCCGAATCTACCACGTAGCAACCTTCTACAAAAAATCCATATTTTTCAGGTGGATTGCTAATTCTACCAGATCTGCGAACGTTTTGTGTGTTTTGATCAACCACTTGATCACTTTCAACAACCTCTTGTTGAGTGCTAGTATCAACCAATTGTGTATCATCTTGTGATTCTTGATCCTCATCAAATTTCACTGTTCTACTATTAGTTCCTTCCTCAAGGAACTTAGTTTCCAAGAACTTACCCTTTCGAGCAATAATAACATTTTGCTCACTAGGATCGTAAAAGTAATATCCTAAATCATCTTTAGGATAACCTATAAAGATACACTTAGTGGATCGGACTTCTAATTTGTTTGGGGTGTATTGCTTTACATAAGCTTCACAACCCCAAACTTTTAAGAATGATAGCGATGGAGCCTTTCCATGCCATACTTCAAAAGGTGTCTTCTCCACTTTCTTGGTTGGAGCCATATTCAATATGCGAATAGCGGAAAGTAAAGCATAGCCCCAAAATGATAGAGGTAAAGTGCTTCTAGCCATCATCGATCGAACCATATCTAATAGGGTACGATTTCTCCTTTCAGACACACCATTATGTTGAGGTGTTCCAGGTGGAGTAAGTTGTGAAATAATTCCACAACTCTTAAGATGATCTTGAAAAACACCACTTAGGTATTCACCTCCTCTATCACTACGAAGTACTTTGATTGTTGTCTTAAGTTGTCTTTCTACTTCAGTTTTGAAGTCTTTGAACATTTCAAAAGCTTCATCTTTGTGTTTCATTAAGTACACATAACCATATCGACTATAATCGTCAATAAAGGTAATGAAGTATCTTTCACCATTCCTAGTCATTGGTCTAAAAGGACCACATATATCCGAATGTATGATACCCAATAATTCTTTTGACCTTTCAAAAGTCTTATTAAAGGGTTGCTTTGTCATTTTGCCTTGTAAACAAGATTCACATACATCAAATGAATCAAACTCATTGGTTTCTAGAATACCACTCTTGCGAAGAGTTTGCATGCGATTCTTGCTTATATGTCCAAGGCGACAATGCCAAAGATAGGAATCACCCAAGTCTTTCTTGAGTTTCTTGGTGTTGACATTATACATTGAACTACTATGTGACATACCACTTTGATCTATTTCATATATACCATTCATGGGTATAGCTTTAAAATAAAATATGCCATTCATCAAAACATGAATATCATAATCAATAAACTTAAGATCAAAGCCACATTGTTTTAAAAGAGACACGGAAATAATGTTTCTCCTTAACTTAGGAGCATACAAAACATTCTTCAAAATTACTTCCAAACCACTTGGAAGCTTTAATATGTAGTCTCCTTGAGCTTGGACTTCAACTCTTGCTCCATTGCCCATAAAGAGACTAATGTCCCCTTTGTTGAGTTGTTTACTTCTTTTGAACCCCTGCAACAAATTGCAAATGTGAGTTCCACATCCGGTATCAAGTACCCATGTATTTGAAGAAATAACATTTAGTTCAACATATATAGTAAAGATAATACCTGAGGTTTGCTCCGCATCCCTCTTATCTTTTAACGCTTTGAGATAGGTCGGACAATTTCTTTTCCAATGACCTATCTCTCCACACTCAAAGCATGGATCTTGCGTCGCAACCTTTTGCTTCTTTTCCTTCGGTTTGTAGGGCGTAATGGCTTTCCTCTTTCCCTTTCCTTGGACGTGGCCCTTGCCCTTAGCAACACTTGCTTTGGGTTTGGAGTTATGTCCCTTTTTGCCTTCATTGATTGTTAGAACGGGTAAAACCCTTTTACCCATTCCCGCTTCGGCCGTTCTTAGCATTGCGTGAAGCTCTCCAATGCTTTTGTCCCACCCATTCATGTTATAGTTCATGACAAAGGTTTCAAACCTTTTGGTCAAAGAGTTGAGGATCAAATCCGTAGCCAACTCATTAGAGACGGGACAATTCAACCTACGAAGTTTTTCAATGTAGCTTTTCATCTTTAGGACATAAGATGAGACGCTTTGGGTTTCCTCCATACGACATGCATGAAACGCTCGAACCGTTTCGAAACGTTCCGCTCTAGCTTGTTGAAGGAACATTTCCTTCAATTGAGTTATCATGTCGTATGCCCCATGATGCTCGAAATCCTTTTGGATTTCGGGAATCATAGTTCCCAACATGAGGCAAGAGGCTTGCACCGAATCTTTGGTGTACTTGACCCAATCGTAATAAGCCTCCTCATCTTCCACGTTAGGCTCGTCGGGAATGGGATCGTCTAAGACATATGATATCTCTTCTTGCTTGAGAACTATTCTCAAGTTGCGATACCAATCCATAAAGTTATTATGGTTTAGACGATCCTTTTCAAGGATGGTTCTTAAGGATAGGTTACGGGTGTTATGGGTAGAGGTGTTTGCATTGTTAGCGGCCATCTACAAAATTTTAACAAAGTTTTATTTAGTATTATAAACAATTTAATTATTAATACCCTTTTATTCCAAAATTTAAAATAATAATTAAATTCTAGAATCCAACGATAAATCAAATTTCGGTTAGGTGACCTTTATCCCGTTATTTGATTTAACAAGGTAGTCAACCTTGACGATTGCAACCCTTTGCAACTTCTAGAGGTATGGGACCATTCGAAATCCTTATTTCGTGTTGGCATGTTTATCCCATCAACACCATTGGACCCCATGCTTAGGTGACCTTTATCACATGGTTTCCAATTCAAGTCGTCCTACTTGTAAAAACATGTAAGATTAACATACAAGTGGTTAGGTGACCTTTATCCCACAAATATGTTAATATTACCTTAAGTATATTAGTTTGCTCTAAAATGGTTAGGTGACCTTTATCCCATTTAAAGTTTCCTAATACGTTAAGTGTCTTACAAAAGGATGGTGTTAGACTTGTTTCCTTGGTAATTATGAAAAAGGGATTTTTAAGTTTTCCAATATTCTAGTTTGAAAAACATTATGCCATATCCTAACATGCATTTAGAAATATGGCGATTTTGAAAACCAATTTTCAAGGTTCTAGTTATAATAAAACCAATTTTATTATATGTGAGTAATCGCTTAGTTTTAATAAACCCATTTAATTAAACTAATTGACGCGATATTACCAAATATATATTAGAACCCGTTTTATGCTTGTTGTCGTTCCTATGTGACGGTTTGGATATCCTAATATCTATCAACCACACATTACAATAAGTAAAACAAACAACCAAGCAAACACATGCAAAATATAGTCATAACCGAGAACCGCTAAGTTTGACCATACTTGTTAGCCGAAACAAGTATAGGTCATAAGTCACACCTAAGGGACAAAACATGACACAAGGATGGAATGTTGACTCCCACTTGATCTTGCATCCAAATGCTTCAAGTATCCTCTCCAAGTTGTTGTGTTCTTGTTGGGCTTGTTAATGGGCTCCAAACTCCCAAAAGTCTTCTTGGGCCCAAGAGTGAAATTTATGGGCCTAATGGGCTTGAATCCCATGATGGGCCGGTGAGGCCCAACAAGCCCAAAATTTCGGTCCAAGGCCCAAATCCACCAATTCTTGCATCTTCAATTTTTACAAAATGTATCCTAATACATATTTTTCTAAAAAAAAGAAAATGCAACTAATCTATTTATTACAAACCAACTTATGAATAAATAAATTACACAAGCCTAAGATTATGAATTATTACAACCATATTGAATAATAAACATAATCAACATACACAAACAACAATCAACACATCCAAGGTCTAGGTTTCGGTTATGACACATCCAAACATACCAAATGTTCTAAGCATGCAACCTAAGCAACCAATGCCCAAAACCCCAAAAAAAAAACGGCCCCCCCCCCCCCCAAGAGGCTACGGCCCAAAAAATTTTTTTTTTTTTTATATATATTTTTTATTTTCAACATCCAAATGTTAATAATGGTTTCCTAAGATCTTTGCATGCATGTCAAGATCTTACAAAACCATGGGGTAAAATCCACCAAAATTTCGGACCCCTTTTCACCCATGAAAACCCGAAATCTATGAACATGCAAGGAGCATAAGTCCTTGTAACCGGCTCTTGATGCCATTGTTGGGTTTTATACAAGTTTATCAAGTCAAGTTAACCACATTTAACTAGAAAACGCAACGGAAGCTTATATTTTAAGACTTGTTATTGAACATACCATTATGTAAAACTAAAACCCAAAGCCAAGGATCAATATTACAAGAACAAAAATGCTCACATAATGTAAATGTACCTCTTTTTACCTTTAGAAGAAGATGTAGGTGGATGAAGATGATGATGTCTTCAAATGGCAAGGTTGCAAGGTAGAAACCCTCAAGCTAGTATACCCCAAGCT
The DNA here is from genome assembly GCF_021521415.1 of Bidens hawaiensis. NCBI lineage: Eukaryota > Viridiplantae > Streptophyta > Magnoliopsida > Asterales > Asteraceae > Bidens > Bidens hawaiensis. Next base: position 159,213 of record NW_027494598.1, read on the forward strand.
TTGTAGCAACAACACCAATTAATTGCTAGGATTAGAACACTTGAACAAGCTCAACAAAACCCCTAAAATCTGCCCACTTTGGCCGTGGGTTTTAGAGAGAAAGAGAGAGAGATTGTAACTTGATTCAACACACTTGAAAATTCAAAAATGAAAGATTACTTTTGCATGTCTTGGATGGAGGTAATAATAAAGAGATCACATGGACCCAAAAGGAAGGAAGGCATATTGATTGGACCAAAAAACCCACCCACATGGGGTGGCCGTTTTTTGTTATTTCCCCTTTTTTTTTTTTTTTTTTTTTTATTATTTTGTTTTAACATTTAAAACATCTCCATCTCCATTCATTTTATAAAACTCACTTATATAAAATGTACATACATATATATATAATTATTTAACCAATTAAATAATTAATTTATATAAACAAATTATCCAAATAATTTATTTAAATCCTCAAGTGTGTTTGTTTAGAAAACCAATTTTCTAAACGCGTAGTGTTCGGTATTTGTTTAAATGATCAAATCACTAAAAGAATACATTTGGTGTTGTCTAGCTTGTTATTGGGTATGACCCGACTTGGATCAAACACAGTTAGCCACATTAATATAAATATGTGTCTCGGGCATACGTAATTCCAACATGAATGTTCCTGAACAAGACTTGTGTTTATGTGCATTCGTTTAACTAAATGAACAAAGTTATTTGTTGACTAAACGTTCAGTTCTTTGAACAGATACGGGCACATTTATTATTATTATTTGGCTAAAACAGATATGGGGTGTGTTTTATCTCTAGTGGGTTGGACGGGTGTGTTTTAAAACGAAAACGGGTAATTATTCTTTAAAGATATAAGTTGACAAGCTAATCATTCCTTAAAAGTATAAGTTTCTGGACAAAAATGTTCTTAACAAATGGTTAGTAACCCGTCTTTTTGCCGCTTCATTTATCTGTTTTATGGTCATTTTTATTTTGTTTAATGTTTAAAATGTGTGGTATTATTGTAAGACCCGGTAACTCCTCAGAAGACACAATTTGAGTTCCCTTTAATAACCACACCCAATGTTACTCATGTAACCACACCTAATGTTACTCATGTAAGTGATCAAAGAGAGCTACAAACCATGGTTGATGCAATTGCAGCTGCAAGTCAACGAGAAGCCGAGGCTCACGAAACAGCAATCATATTATCGAAAGAAAACGACGAATTAAAAGCGAAGCTCAAAATGCTAATCAACGACAACAATAAACTCATTGAACTTTATGATCATGCAGTTGCCGACAGTCAACAAAACATTAACCGAATTGAAGAAAGTCATAACAACAGTGTTGACCAAACTGAGCTTGCTCAAAAAGAAACTGAACTGAGAAGATTAAACGAGAAGTTAGAGCAGCAGTTAGCTGAAGTGCATGAAGAGAATGATAAATTACTTGGACTGTATGAAAAGGCATTGCAAGAAAGTCAACAGAACAATGTTGACCAAAAAGAAGTTGAATTGAGAAGACTAAATGAGAAGTTAACAGAACTGCATGAAGAGAATGATAGATTGCTTGGATTGTATGAAAACACAATGCTAGAAAAAAGTCAACAGAATCGTGTTGATCAAGCCGAGTTTGGTCAAAAGGAAGTTGAATTGAGAAGTCTGAATAAGAATTTAGAGCATCAGTTAACCGAACTGCATGAAGAGAATGAAAGATTACTTGGCATGTATGAAAAGGCAATGCAAGAACGAGATGAATTAAAAAGATTATTTTCTTCAATCGATCAAAAAAGTCAAAGTGCCCGAGTCAATGAAGGAAGTGAAGTTCAGATAAATTATTTAATTGATGATAATCTGGTTGAAGTCAGTGTGAACGATGAACATAGTCAATACTCAAGTCAAACAAGTGATTTTTTTGACCCAGATGTACAGATGGTTGAAAAATCGACTTATTGTGATGAAAAAACTCAAGTTGACCTCGTCTCTGCAAACAAGAATCTTCAAGAAAAGCTGGATAACGTCCACAAATTGCTTTCTAAATCTTCCGAGAATGTCGGTTTATTCACTTCACTTGAACGAGAGATTATCGACATTGACCGCCTTTCGCGAATCTTACAAAACGTCAAAGACGATGTTTTGGACAAACAGAAACATCACAAGTCAACCAATGTTGTCGCCTCTCATATAAAAGAACGCGAAAACACGCTTCAGAGAAAGATGAGTGCAGTCAAACAATCAATGTCAAACTTTTCAAAATCTCTCTATTACTTCGTGCAACGTGAAGCTCAATCCCGAGCCAAAGCACACGCTGCATCATCTCATCTAAAGTCAAAGAAAAACGTGTTGATCCGTATTTTGACTGTCAAGGAAGAAAACGAGCGTGCTTTGTCAAAGATTAAACAATCAGACGCTGAGTTAAAGAACCATATAGCAACATTAAAGGTAAGGATTGAAGAAGTAAAAAAACGTGAAAGTGACAAAGTTCTTCTTGCTATCGATAATGTGAAGTGGGAGTTAGGTAAAGCAACGGAATTACTCAAATCTGAAGAGGAAAAAACGCAACTGCAGATTGAAATGAAGCAAGATCAAGAAAAACTCGCGACCGTTAAATCAGAATATGAAAGAATAATGAAAATGTCACATGATTTGGATACAAAACAGAAGGCGATCGAGTCAGAAATTCAAAAATTGTCAAAGTTAACGGAGGAGACCGAGATGAAGCTTCAAAGTAACATTCAAGAGAAGCAGATGCTATTAGAGATGAAAGAAAACGGGACAGCCGAGTTTGAGAACTTGTTTCTTGAATTTCAAGAAAGCATGTTTCAAGGAAAGTTGAAAGATGAAGAGATACTGATTTTGAGTGAAGAAATAGAGATGGGTGTGAAAAGGTTGGAGGATTTGGAGGTTGAAAGAAGTGTTTGTGTGCAGAAAGTGAGTGATATGGTTGAGGAAACAAGAGGAGGCTGGTTGTTTGAAAAGATTGTTGAGCAACTTGAAAGCATATGTTCATGTCTTAAGGATTTAAAAGCTGGAATTTGATTTTAGTGTGTTTTATTAAGTTTTATATTATAACATGTTAATTCTCTCTTGGAGTTGCATGTTATGGGATTAACACTGTAATGTTACTTTTAATGTCAAGGGTGTGATCATGCTTTTGTATTTCCTTTTTTGTTTTTATTGGATTTAAGGGTGTTATATGGTTCGGGTTTTGATTATTTTTTTAATCTAACGTGAAAACAAACTTAACCAAATTCAAGATGGTCAAAAATGAAGTTTAACTTAGTTTGGTTTTGGCTTTCAAAATCAGTGTTTATCAATTTGGATTTTGGGTTTCAGTTTGTTCCCTTTGTTTTTTAATGGGATAAATGTTAATGGTTTGTACTTAAGAAAATAGTCTAATTTTAATACACTAATTCGGTTTCTTGATTAAATAAATAAAATATACTTTTGATGTGTTTGAGATATACGATATACTTGAGAATTGACCTAAAACGGAATACGTAATTCGGTTGGGTTTTTTGGTATAGTCCGGTTGTAATAGAATTTTAGTTATCCTAATTCAAATTAAAATCAATTAAAGTGTTATAAATAACAACAATCATACCCATTAATAATCCCACCAATATCAAATACAAATAATGTAAAAATATAATTAAATAAATAAAATATACTTTTGATGTGTTTGAGATATACGATATAACGATTCACTTTTGTAGGTATATGAATCAAAATGTTACATTTAAACAACTTTTATAATATTTTATTGATGTGCGAAAAGCTATATATAAATATTAATAACTAATTTTTGCAATTCAACACTAACTCTTAAATTTATAAAACCAAACAATCATAATTAAGCTTCACAAACGGCAAGTGTACAGGTCGCTTAGCAACACGGTCTAATGGAAGTCCGGATGTCGAACACAAAGACATGTGAGAGCAGCTCAAATAATTAACCATAATCTAAGGCCTGCCTAAATAATATATTTATTTATCATAATTATTTAAACTAACTAAACTTAACTAACTTAACTTAACTAACGGTGAAACTTAACAGAACTAACGATAATAAGAAAACGAATCACCTAGGTATGATGACTTAACGGTCGTAAGATGACACAGGTGCTAATACGTGGTTGAAACCAGAGTTCTAAAGATGAGCTAACATAAGTGAGGTCAAGGCACTGGGTCCCTACGGTCAGTTTTACCAGAAAACCCTAACAACGTCTAGATAGCTTTTAATTCGTAATTGTTTATATACGTACCCTAATGACTCATCACTCGAGCTATTACAAACCTAGGAGAAGAGGGGTAATTCAATACTAATGATAAAATAACTCAACTTACAAACTAACCTAGTTAACAGCTGGAAAACCGCACGTGGTCTCGCAACGACGAACCAAATCAACTAAATCAACAAGATAAGCCGACACCTAAGATCTTGGTCCAACTCAAAGGTGGTGAACCTACTGACTTCAATGATCCAAGAAACACAAACCCTAATGGTATGCCTACCACAATCGATCAACACACAAAGTAGCCTACACGAAACTAATTCATGTAATAATCAACCACACGGGACACATGCAACCTAAGACACATCTATGGCAGCAGGTATACACGGAATAATATCACAAAATATGAACTTTACAATAGGAAAACAATTAACCACTTGTTAAGCACCCTAAACTAGTTAATTTAAACCGTTAAACATCAAACCTAGGTGATTCTAACCAATCTAGCCAATCATAATCAATGAACAGCAGAAAAAATAGACATAAATGATAAACATGTTCATTAGAATCTGATTACAAAAGGTTTGAATGATTAAAACTCAAAAACAACTTAAAATCGTTAAAACAATCAAAACCGACAACCGAAGGATAAAAGATAGAACCGTAAGCTCCACCTTCTTGGTTTCTCTCTTCAAACAGGTGTGGTGGCTGGAAATATGATGTATATCTCGTTTTGGGGTCATAGAGTTCTTTAAATAGATCATTAAACTTGTTTAACAAGTCAAAACTAGGTCAAAACAAGCACACAAGCTCATATAAGAACAAAACAGTCGGGCTAGATGATTTTTGGGCAGCTGGTTGATGTTGGGACGCCGCGTAGCGTGGCCTGGGGGGCTAATGTAACAACTCGGGTATTCTGAACCAATATTTTTATTAAATACCGACCCATTTCGATGTTCGGGAAGTTTTATCGCGTATATCGAGTGTAAATTATTATTATAATATTTTTTTGTTTATTATTTATCTAATATATATTTATAACTTTCAATCTTTGGCGAATTTAACCCTAAACCAAAGTTTTACCCAAAGATGTTTCCATCTCCAAACTTCAGGGGCTAAACTGCAAATTTGATTATTTAATATTATTATTAATATTATTCTATTATTAGCAACCCATTTAATCTAACCCAAACCCGTTTACCCAATAACCCATAAATCAAACCCGAACCATTTAGCAACCCGTATACCAAATTCAATAGCTTGGACCAAAATTCCCGTAACTAACTTGATAGTCAAATCAAAAATAAGTTATTCTTGCCAAATACGGCCTGTCGACATCGATTAATTATCTTAAAAGATCACTTTTGATACGGATTGCTTATTTTAATTAGGCCGCCATAACTCGCAAATCATAATACACCTTAGCGAGCATTACAGTTCAATTCAATCAACATAAACCATCATATGAACATCGCCTATCAAACCCCTAAGACCGATTGTATATCCGTAAGTATTTGTGCCCGTTTTTTATTAAGTTCTGGGCCGGCTGTTCATCGCACTAATTGATCATCAAATCAGCGTCTTTTCAGGTAATTGTAAGGCCGCGTTACCGGTGCCCTACTTGGGACGTTGGATTTACTCATAAACACAGTTCTAAATATCAGAGTTAATTAAAACTTTCGCGGAATAATATAAAAGTCAACCATTCATTACAAGCATCCATAACTTGTCTTTTAAAAACATAACATATAACATTGTATTTCAAACATCACAACAAATCTCCAGATGCCAGCCTCTTCGGATCCTGCCATATGTCTTCCTCAAACCAGCTGTCTCAGTCGATTAACCTGCGTGAATACTAAAAGTCAGCTACGCTGAGTGAGTTCTAGTTAATCGTACAACATACAATACATTCATAACTACGTACTTCCATACGTACTTCATACTTTCATAATTCATTCATAATATACATACTTTCCTTCATACTTTATCTTGATATTATTAGGGTCCGGTCCCTTTTTCTGCCTTGAGTATTATTAGGGTTCAGTCCCTTTCTGCCTCGAGATTTATAAATGGCTCGGTCCCTTTTCTGCCTCGGATATTATTAGGGTTCGGTCCCTGTCTACCTTGAGTATTATTAGGGCTCAGTCCCTTTCTTCTGTACCTGACTATCTCTTACATTTATTCATAACATACCTACATATCATTCGTACATTATACATAACATTATAACTTGACAGTACGCACAATATCCGAATATCGTTCACGTATCGACAAGCAATCATTCATACTTTATATACATATCATTCATATCTTCAAACTATCACTCGACGGTACATGCAATATCCGAAGATCGTTCACACACCGTCAAGCATTCATTCATACAACATCATATAAGGCATACACTTACCACTTAAGGTAAGTGTATTAACTAATCACTTCGAGTATGCACACAGCCCCGAAAAACATAACAAGGAATGGGGCTAGAAGCTCACCTGAACTCGATTACGTTCACCGTTAATTGTTATTCCTTTCCTTAGCTGTGCGCGACTAACTGTATAACAATTACATGTATCAATTAACTATCACTACTCATATCGCGTTTCTAGTCTAGTTATAACCCTCAACAAATGGAGGTCCGGGGGCAGCGGGGGTTCTAGGGGCGGCAGCCCCTAGCGGGGTCCAAGGGGCAGAGCCCCTGGTTGGGGTTAAGCTGCCAGGTCAGCTTGGAAAAATTTTATTTTCATTAACTGTCTAAACACATTTTCCATTAGGATTTCATGATAATATTTTATTGTTAACCTCTCAATCCTTTAAGGTAACTTCTATAAATTAACAAAGTTCGAGGGCTATTTTGTAATTAATTCATTCTTTTCTAAGCCCAGGGACTATTCTGTAATTCTTTCAAAGTCTACTTCGTTATTCTGCTCTTTAACGAATTGGGGTTCATTCGTTATTTCTGTCTTCCATAACGAATTGGCCTTTATAACGAATTGGTCCTTATAACGACATAGGCGGATGGACTTGGTGGGTAGGGGGGGGGGTGTAGACTCCCACTCAATTTTTTAGATTTAGTGAATTTTGTTACCTTAAAACTCAATATTCCCCCATTAATTTTTTTCCATGCCCCTAAATTCCTGATCTTTTCTTTTAGATCAAATTCAAGCCCAACTATAATAAGTCATTATCCTTATACTTCACATCTTTATAGCTACTCAGGGTCCGCAAAATGAGTAAAATTCAATATTTCAACAACTTTTAACCTTGTTTTTCTGTTATTATATTTAAATTTATTGACTTACGGATGGTAATTGCTATATGTTCATAAATTTTCTTTTATAAATACTTATAATTGTGTGAAAATCATAATTATATCTAACAAGTTTGCATTGAACAAAGAAACAGATTTTCCTTATACATGTTTACTTAAGCGATCTTTTCCCCTAACTGAATAAAATTTCTGGACCCGCCATTGTATAATGAACTGGACCTTATTCGTTTGGTCTGGTTAACGAATTGAACATCTTAGCGAATTGAACCCTTATAACGAACCAATCCTCATAATGAATTAGACCTTATAACGAACTGGTTATCATAACGAATTGGACCTTAACGAATGAAGCTAATTCGTTATCTTTCCTTAACGAATTACTTGCTAGTTCGTCCTTTCCCCGCTAACGAGCTAGGGTTAGGTCAGAGAATGTCAGAAACATTCTATGACATTCCCTTACCTCATATAATTTTCCGGCGCCGTCGTTGCCGCCGGAAAGTCGCGATTTCACCGGAAAAACGAGATCTCACTCGTTTTCCACCGTTTTTCACCGTTTTTCGTCCCGTTCGATCCAGATTTGAGCTAGGGTGACCCCTAAGCTCATCTTTTGTTCGGTTTATACCCGATTCCACCCGAATCTCATGTCTTTAACGGTTTAAGGGTGTCGCTCGTCGTTTCGGAACTAAATCTAGCGGGTTTGGACTCGTACAACATCATACTATCATTACATTGAGTCGGGATCGATTTACCTTCTTGGTTCGGCTAGAGAAAAGAGAGGAACTAGAGAGAAAGCTCAAGTGTGTGTTTTGGGTGGTGTATGGAATATGTGTAAATGAATGGATTATTTGGTATAAGGTTTATATAATTATGAATCATGGGCTTAAGCCCATGGTCTTTCCTTCATAACCCAAGTCCATAACCCATATCCATTTAACCCAACACTAGCTCGACTCATAATAACTCGTATTTTCATTTATTAACCGAAACTAGAAAACGGGATGTTACAGTAATTAAGTATGTTACTGTGTTCGTCAGGTGTCACTCGTCATTAACCCTAACTTTAACCGATCAATCTTATAACGGTTTAAGCAAATAGATTTTCTAGGGTTTGTTCTTGTCCAGGGTGAAGGGTCTTTGTGGATTTATATTTTGGTTTCTGGTTCATAACATCTGTAACACCCAGCTCAGTTGGCTGGCTGGGTTTGCGTGTGTTGAGCGCGACCGTCCATGCTGCGCTGGTTCGAGTCCCGGCAACCCTAATTTTTTTGGATATTTTATATAATCTTATGTATTAATATAATTAATAACTCAAATTATATTAATAATATTAAAAATATAATAATTGATTAGTATTTTTTTTAAAAACGACATGTTAATTAATCATGTTTCTGAATCTTGGTTAAAATCACATATTTTTATATATGTATATATATATATATATATATATATATATATATATATATATATATATATATATATATATATATATTTGTCACACCCCCATTTAGGGCCTAGGAGTGTAATCAATAGTTAGTACCACATTTGTAAATAAATCAGAGTTGCGGGTTAATGCGGAAGACTTTAATAAACATGTGGATTTAAAGTTAAAATATTTACATTACAAAAGACGAGACAAACAGTCTCGTTTAGATTTACTTGTTTATAAGTTTTACAAAAACATCATATTTTATTATTTAAACAAAATATCCGAGCCATCGGATTCTTGAGCTTCTTCGTCCTTCACGCTCTAATCTTGATTACCTGCAAAATATTTTAAAATACGTCAGCAACGAATGCTGGTGAATATGCTGACGTAAAAATATTTTCTTTACTTAATTACCCCTCGAGACCACGTAAGCCTCGGCCCATCTTGGCTTAGGAATAATCAAGTTACAATAAACATCATTATAAATTCGAGTCTCTACACTAGGTCACCCCAGCAAAACACAACACCGCAGCGTTTCGACGTACTTAGGTACCATAAATATACACAATGTCATTCTCACTCGAACATACTTTGGTTCGGCCCATCGTGGCTGGAGGTCGTGATCAGGCGTGGTGCGATGTGCCCACCGCATAGCACATATGTAAGGATCCAGACAAACGTATACCACAGCCTGAGGGCTAGGCTCATACTCTTATTTATAATGTTTTTAGAGACACGTAGCCTCATGTAAAGTTTTACACATAACACGTTTGATTGTTTGAAAACAAGTTTATAAAAGTGGGGCGTATTCACCTTTTGATAGGGATCGGTTTCCAACACCGTCCGTGAGTTCTTCTCTTGCTATCTCGCACCTATAGTACGAGTATAACTTTTGTTAGTCGGATACACGATCCGGCTTAAGACCTTTAGTCTTATTTATCTCGATGAACCTTTAGTTCATAATCTCTTTTACTTTAAAACCTTTAGTTTTAATAGTAATTTATAAACGTTTAGTTTATTCTTAAAACCTGACGTTTCTTCTTCTTTAAGAAACATATTCTTTTCTTTATTATTTAAGTATACTCATTATACTTAAATAATATATTTTATAACAAAGAATAATCGTATACATATATATACTCATATATACATATTTTATTTTTCTTTCTTTATTTTCTTTGTTATATATTTCTTTGTTTATCGAGAATAACATCGACTTGGGTATTATGACTTTATAATATTTTATTATTATTTTGGTCGGGCATCATGCCTACCTTGCTAGGCTTAGAAATACCCTAGACACTGGGGTAGTACTTCGACGCCGCTCAATCAATACTTCTTCCTTGCAAACTCTTTCTCCTCACTTGGCACGCTTTTCGAGACACCAACACTCTTTGGCACGCACTTCAAGATAATCGTCGGGACGTCAGAACATCACCTCCTTCTTGTTTGGAATATTTTCGGGGAAAATAGTACGTTTATCGAGGTTTCGGGGCACGTTTATTGAGGTGGATCGATGGCACGTATTTCGAGGTAGTGAGAGAAGTTAGAGAGAGAGTAATGTGTGTGATTTGAGGTGTGAGGGATCTGAATTCGTAGCTGCCTATTTATAGGCTGAAATTGGACCTCATCGCGGTACGCGATGGGTCCTTTGGCAAGCCTATCGCGTACCGCGATATAGGCTTGCTGAGTCATTGTGTAGACCTGCCACGTGTAGGTGCCGAGCCACATGGCGACACATGGCGTACGTGTTGCCACGTGGTGACACGTGGCGGCAGTCGTTGCCACCGTGTGCCACGTGGCACGTTGTGTCAGATACCCCATCGCGGTACGCGATGGGGCACTCTTCTGATCCATCGCGTAGCGCGACGGGTCAGAAATTTTAGAATTTACACTTTACTCCCTGGAGTTTGGAATTTGGCAGAATTGGTCCCTTGATTTTGAAAATTTGACATTTTTGGCCCAAAAATTATGTGTTGTTACAATATTGTTTTTATATTTAATATAATTTTGTTAATTAACATGTTAAATATATTAATTCAAGAATTTTATAAAATATTATATTTTTAATAAATAATAATATTATTATTTATTACTTACGATATTTATTTAAAAAGAAATCTTTACTAATAATAATAAAAATACATTAAACGTGTTTTTTTAAATACTCATTTTAAAGCGAATCTCCTTATATAATGTTTTCAAAATTTATAAATATTTATTTAATAATTTTACTTATAATTATAAATGTTATATAAATAAAATATGTTATTTCTATAAATCTTTGATAAATAAAGTGATAACAAAATTTATAATAAATTAATGTAATATTTAATTTTCGCAAGAAACACTCGATCACCAATCCCGATGTCTATCTAATTTTAGATTCCTTGTTGAGAGCATAGATATTTATATTCCGCAATTATTCTTTATTAGGCTGTCTCGTCAGAGTTAATCTACCTTTATAGCTTAACGAATCGTATCTCTTGCTTAATTACTAAGGTGAGTAATCACTCCCCTTTTTACTTATTTCAAACCTTTTTGGGGACATGTGCGTATCTTATATATTTATCTATTATCTAGTATTCAAAACTGCAACTGTTAATCCTTGTGTGTATATCGGTTTATGCTTAACTTGCTATTTGCTTACTTGCTTTATTTGAACGCTATTGCTTACTTCGGCAACCGATGTCCATTTTTATAGCACGGTTTAGTCCTGTTGGTAACCAATGTCCATTTATATGGATTGGTTGAGCCATTTCTTTATGGTTGATTATTTGTGTATGTGCTATGGCTTAACTGTTTATTCTCACAGGAATAGTTTGCATCTTTCTTTATCTTACTATATATTATTATTGTTGTGTCTTAAACTGGTGTTTTACTCACTCAACATGTGTTGTTGACAAAAATTCTATTTTATGCGCATATGCAGGTTATCGTAGAATTTTAATACAGGTTGGTGAAGACTTAGTGAAGAATTTAGTTAGAAGAACATTTTAATCAAGAATTATAAAATTTGTATTGTTGTATGAATTATGTACTTGTTTGTATTTGATTAATTTGAATAATTGAATTTAATTGATAGATATTGTCACTTAAATATTGCATGATAGTATCTTGAGAGCTGTAGCAATCAGTCCACGCTCCGGCATTTCCGCCGTAGGTTGGGGTGTGACAAATTGGTATCAGAGCCGAAGGTTTAAGATACGTCGTTAGTGGTGTCCTAGTAACATGCTTAGGAGCCCCATACATGCTTATTTGTTTACCTGACGTGTTCTTTTTATTGTTGCAGCTTACGTAATTGCTTGCTAGATTAATTACTTATTTAACTGTTAAAATAATGATTATTCTTATTATTATATTGTTATGCACACACACACACACACACACAACTCTGAGGCTATGCCTCAACCTTCAAAGAAAATTTTTCATAAATATTTTAAATTATAATTGCCTTTTTATTTTTTGGGAAATTCCTTAAGAAATCTCTACTTTTGTTTTTACTCCTTCATCTTAAGACTAGGTAGCATGACAAGTTCCTCTCGGCCAAGAGGAACACAACTGTCATACGACCGGCAACTTAGGTTGTTTTTAAACCGAATTCACAGTGGTTCTTGGCTTAAATTCGGTAACCTTCCGATTATAGTTTTTACGTTATTTTAAATGGTTAGTAGGGAATCCCGGCTATTCATTTATCACTTTGTTTTATGTTTTTGTTGGATTCATCCTACGTGGTGATTCACGAGATACTCCAATTACCCAAATTTTATTTCGTTATTTAGTTTAGTCGGTTAAAATGCCATGTAACGCTCATCGGGCCGACAAACTTCATTGAATTGTTAATTCGTTAATTAGTTGGGACAATCAAATTGCCATGTAACACTCATGGGCTGTCGAACTCAGTTATTTTATTCGTTAGTTCGTTGGGCCATTCTAATTGCCATGGAAAGCTCATCCAACATCCACAATTTATATTTCATTAGTTGTAAACTTAATTAAATAAAAATCTAAATTTTTAAACTGACTTATCTCCTCGTGTAGTCATCACACTTTAATCATACTGAACACATCATCTAAAAACTATTTACGTTATATATCCCTTACCTTATAAACTTTTATCTTTATCCCTCATGATACGACACGTATCCCCCATTTCTTAAAAGCAAAGTTATTATAAGACAATTAAACTTTATTATTTAAATGATTTCCTCAATTCATCCTTCATCTTATAAATCTTTATTTTTGGTCCTCATAGAACGTCTTATCTAAGAAATCATTGTCGTCCTCGACATCAATCGTCCTGTTCTCATGACCAACGCGTGTATATCCAATGAGTTAACTACTGCAACCTCTAAAATATAAACTCAAATTCAAAACATTAATACAACCAATTCAAACTTGTTCATTAACTTCCTTGATTGAAATTTCAATTAATTTACCCCTTACTCATTCTCGCGACAACAACAAGCTCAAGTCTAATTATAAAAATTATGATGTTAATCAAATCAATTATCAACCTCGACAAAATCAAAGTATCATGAGCAGGAAACTCTCCATCAGTATTCACTCGTTATGCCCACTAGTAACTTTCATGAATCGACTCAATCCACCCAATGTAATCGTTTCGATCATCCTTGCCTATACTTGCCCTACACCGTCTAATGCACAAGTTGTCCCGCAACAGTCTACCCCTCATGCTCAACCTGATGCCCTTACTACTATTCAGGAGACCCTAATCCTCTCCGCGATATGTGCCCTCAGATTATCCAAACTAATTAAGTTCAAACAATAGTTACACTCTACTACACTACCCATCAAGTCCAAACCTATCGATCCCTCGTCCTTCAAGCTCCTCACGTCAAGCAAGATCACTCATACACAACCCAGACTTGACAAGTTCCGCATCCACAGACTCAAGTTTACCAAGCCTACAGGCCCTACACTAATCAAACAACACTCTTGCAACCCGTTCAAGCTCAAGTTATTCAAGCAATGCCGAATCAATTTACCATGAAAGCTCAAGTCCCAAGGCTTCAAGTCATGCGCAACTGAGGATTCAAGCTACTAGAAGAACTTGCCGCTCGTCGTATATTATCTTTTATCGACTCCTTAATAAAGTTTGAATTAACGTTTTTATGAAATGTTGAAGTACTAATTAAGATTTTCTATTATTATGCCCCTCGAGTAAAGTTTAAAATTATTGAAGGGTTGTTTTATAAAATTTCCCATTTTAATTAACCAAACTATAAACTTTTGTCTATTTAAAGACGTCTCACTTAAAACTCCTTTCCTTAAAGGACTTATATTCTTTAAATTATATTTTCAAACGTTTTGTAAATCTACACGATGGGACGAATCATGTGAACTATCCGACGATCTAAATAATTATGGTCCGGAACATAATTATCGAAATCCTCGCATGGAAATCATGATGCGTAAGATTGTGTGTCATACTATGGAATTGAAAGTGGTTGGGATAACGGTACAAATGTAAAAATGATAAGGACATGGTGGATACATCGCTGGTACATCCTATATATAAGTGCCTTTATCGGATGACATTTGGAACGTTGTTTTAACTATTCAAAGTTCTGTGCTATGATATATTTTTTTTAAAATTTTATTCTAAAATTTTCCTTTCCTAAAAAAAAGTTTAATGGTTTGTTAATTTCGGGACGAAATTTCCAAAAGTAGGGGAGACTGTAACAATTCGGGTATTCCGAACCAATATTTTTATTAAATACCCGACCCATTTCGATGTTCGGGAAGTTTTATCGCGTATATCGAGTGTAAATTATTATTATAATATTTTTTTGTTTATTATTTATCTAATATATATTTATAACTTTCAATCTTTAGGGAATTTAACCCTAAACCAAAGTTTTACCCAAAGATGTTTCCATCTCCAAACTTCAGGGGGCTAAACTGCAAATTTGATTATTTAATATTATTATTAATATTAGTCTATTATTATTCAGCAACCCATTTAATCTAACCCAAACCCGTTTACCCAATAACCCATAAATCAAACCCGAACCATTTAGCAACCCGTATACCAAATTCAATAGCTTGGACCAAAATTCTCGTAACTAACTTGGAAATCAAATCAAATACGGATTAATGATGTCAAAAGATCACTTTTGATACGGATTGCTTAATTTAATTAAGCCGCCATAACTGGCAAATCATAATACACCTTAACGAGCATTACAGTTCAATTCCATTTACATAAGCCATCATATGAACGTCGCCTATAAAATCCCTAAGACCGATTGTATATCCGTAATTGTTTGTGCCCGTTTTTAATTAAGTTCTAGTCGGCCGTTCATCGCACCAATTGATCATCAAATCAGCTTCTTTTCAGGTAATTAAGTATGTTACTGTGTTCTTCAGGAGTCACTCGTCATTAACCCTAACATTAACCGATCAATCTTATAACGGTTTAAGCAATTAGATTTTCTAGGGTTTGTTCTTGTCCAGGGTGAAGGGTCTTTGTGGATTTATTTTGGTTTCTGGTTCATAACATCTGTTACATCCAGCTCAGTTGGTTCGCTGGGTTTGCGTGTGTTGAGTGCGACCGTACATGCTGCGCGGGTTCGATTCCCGGCGACCCTTATTTTTTGGATCTTTTATATAAGCTTATGTATTAATATAATTAATAACTCAAATTATATTAATAATATTAAAAATATAATAATTGATTAGTATTTGTTTGAAAACGACATGTTAATTAATCATGTTTCCGAATCTTGGTTAAAATCACATATTTTTATATATGTGTGTGTATATATATGATGAATATCATTACAAAACTGTTAAATTATTTAAAAACTTGAAAGAACACTTGAAAATTGACGTTTTTTTATAAAATTCTTTGTATGTCAATGTTATTTAAGTATAGTTTTATCATTTTTCTATATCTATATTTACAATTACAATTTTAAAAATTAGTTTTTATACATATATATGTTTTGTTTTACACTATGTAAATTTGTTAGTACATTGATTTCACACATATGTAAACTTGTGATTAAGATATGTAATAATTTTTTTTATATAAAATATGATAAAACTACTATTAACTAATGTTAATACATAAAAAAAAATTAGAAAATATTTGGTTGTTTAGAGTTCCTGAGAGTTTTTAATTTTTTAGAGGTTTTTAAATGATAACAACCCTATATATATATATATATATATATATATATATATATATTGGTATTATATTTAATATAATTTTGTTAATTAACATGTTAAATATATTAATCCAAGAATTTTATAAAAGATTATATTTTAAATAAATAATATTATTATTATTTATTACTTACGATATTTACTTAAATATAAATCTTTACTAATAATAATAATAATAAAAATACATTAAACGCGTTTTTTTAAATACTCATTTAAAGCGAATCTCCTTATATAATGTTTTTGAAATTTATAAATATTCATTTAATTATTTTACATATAATTATAAATGTTATATAAATAAAATATGCTATTTCTATAAATCCTTGATAAATAAAGTGATAACAAAATTTATAATAAATTAATGTAATATTTAATTTTCGCAAGAACACACTCGATCACCAATCCCGAATGTTTATCTAATTTTAGATTCCTTGTTGAGAACATAATTATTTATATTCCGCAATTATTCTTTATTAGGTTGTCTCGTCAGAGTTGATCTACCTTTATAGCTTAATGAATCGTATCTCTTGCTTAATTACTAAGGTGAGTAATCACTCCCCTTTTTACTTATTTCAAACCTTTTTGGGGACATGTGCGAATCTTATATATTAATCTATTATCTAGTATTCAAAACCGCAACTGTTAATCCTTGTTTGTATATCGGTTTATGCTTAACTTGCTATTTGCTTACTTGCTTTATTTGAAC
This sequence comes from Bidens hawaiensis, assembly GCF_021521415.1. Taxonomy (NCBI): domain Eukaryota; kingdom Viridiplantae; phylum Streptophyta; class Magnoliopsida; order Asterales; family Asteraceae; genus Bidens; species Bidens hawaiensis. Next base: position 176,023 of record NW_027494598.1, read on the forward strand.
GCTATTGCTTACTTCGGCAACCGACGTCCATTTTTATGGCACGGTTTAGTCCTTTCTTGGTGTCACACCCCGACCAAAGGCGGAACATGTCGGGGCGTAACGTATTGATTGGACAGTAGCTCAAAAGACACTAATTAAAGCGACAATAATTATTTAACTTCATTAACATTAAACAAGTACACAATTTCAATAATAAACAACAATTACATCATGTTGTGTATTTTAAATAATATCTTAAGGTAAAACAAATTTCTTAGATCTTGAACAATGTAAATTACTTGTACATGTAGCATGTATAAAAATAAAGTTTGTCAACACGAATGTTGGTAAGAATACATAGGTTTTAGTTTATATATATATATATACAGATAAATCACAATTCATATGTAAATGATGAGTATTACAATTCTTATGAAAATGTAAACAACTAAATAGATGTGGACCCGTTCTTATTGATACGAAATCAAAATACTTGGGTAAATGTATGATCATACTAGATGAGGATAGATGAGGATGAGATACCAACCACCAAACATAAAATAAACAATTAAGCACATAGAACATTTATCATAGAGCATGCAATAATCACACATAAACATATATTGAATTGTGTTTTGAATAGATGTGGGAATAAAACATAAGTAAACTTGAATATGGTATACATGCTACCCCCAAATTATAAAAAAAAAATGGAAAAAGGGGTATGTAAACTCACCTTAGCGATTAAGCAAGAGTGAAAGTACGCGATAAGAATTAAGATATAAGAGACGTCAAGCTTGCCAAGACGTAGCAAAGACAATCCTAACAAGTGTAATAACGAGGAATACAACGTATCAATGAATAGATAAATGAATAAACAAGTTATGGACGAGTTTTAAGGGTATAAACTAATTTATTTTATTATTAAAAAGACTTCTTATTTATTAGAATTGTATAAAATATAATTGTTTATGAATATTTGATCTCATACTATTAAATAAATCTTTATAAAAATTACCTTTGGTTTATAAAATACCAAATCAAAAATTATTTAACAATAATAAGGTATATTTTCTAATTTAATTGTGAATTTTAAATAAACAAAACCTTTTAAAACATTTATTATATAACCGTTATTAATTTTAATAACTTATATATATATATATATATATATATATATATATATATATATATATAAATAGTTTTAACCAAGATTCGGGAAAGCGATTAGTTAAGGTGACGGCTTTTGATACAACATCAATATATATATATATATATATATATATATATATTACATTGTATTTCTAATAAATAAAATAACTAAAAATATTAATTCCTTTATTTCCAAAAAAAAACAAGACCAAAAACGGGCTAGAGGGGATTCGAACCCGCGCCTCCGGCCTCGCAACCACTACACACATGCAAGCCAACTGATCTAACAGTTCAGTTGTTATAAACACCAAACAAGAAAAGAAATAAGCAGCAGTTAGCAGAACCAGTTTCCAAACAAGAACCCTAATAAGATCAATCGGCCAATTCGTTAATCGATTGGCCGATTAACCTTAGGGGAAACGTTCAAGGTACAAAGACGAACTAGAAACATGTTTCAATTACCGATTTTGAGGCCGTATTAAGGGAGAACGGGATCGAGGGTTCGCGGCTTCAACTTGAACTCGATTTGGGCCTGGACGGCTTTGTATGTTGTAATTGAGTTAGGGTTTAGTGTCGTGATGTTGTAAGGTGTTTCTGGTCGAGTTTAATTGAATTATAAATGAGTTTATATAGTGTTTTAGAGTCAAAGGCAGCCGCGGATTATTATTATTAACGTAGTAGTTGTTAATCTGTTAACGTTTACCATGTATAGGGTGTCGGTGTGACACGTTTTTGGTCAACAATTGATTTGGCAAGATTAATTACTCATAAATTAGTCAGAAATTGAAAGGGGGGGTGGGTATGGCGGCCGACGGGAGATGGAGGAGAGGAGGGAAAGAAAGTTGAAAACAATTTTGCAATATGTCCTTGATGTTTGAGTGTGGAGACAGAAGAGGCAAAAAACAAATGTTATAGGTAGTTTTCGTATTAATTAAACAGTTATAAAGTTTTAATTAATAAACATAATCAAAAAACGAGTGTCGGGTAATAATTAACTATCAAAATGATTAATAAATTGAAGACAAACAACGATAGTCCGGGTAATAATAATATTACATAAATAAATAAAAATTTTAAAACGAGTCGAGTTTTCGGGTCCGAAAATTGACGAATGTTACAGTATTCAAAACTTTTTGAAAATTTCGTCCCGAAATTATAGAAAAACATAACATAAAGAAAGAAGGTAATTGTCAAGAGAACCTTTTTTTAATATATATATATATATATATATATATATATATATATAACACAGATCTTCAGGTGACTCAAATAACGCTACAAACAGAATACATGATAAGGACACTTATATATAGGATGCACCAGCGGCGTATCCACCATGCCCTTATCACATCGATATTTGTACCATTACCCAAAATCACCCTCGTTTCTGAGTTATGACACACAACTGTATTCACCATGAGTTCCATGCGAGGATTTCGATAATTATGCGTGCACTCATAATTATTTAGATCGTCGCATGGTGCACATGGTTCGTCCCGTTGTGCGGGTTTGAAAAAAAGGGTAAAAGAAAACTTTTTAAATCGATATCATTTAATCAATAGCAATGAACTAAAATTTGAATGAAAATTGATGAACATAATTAACTAGTAAAATAATCCTAAAAAAATGAAATTGTTGAAGTTAACCATCGAGAGTAATAACAACAAAATGAAATAAATAGACAGATGAAAATTTTGAAATTATATAAGTAACTTACACATACGATGTAGAGAAAATACTTGAGACGACGACAAACTTAACGCAATAATAAATAGGTTCACACAACAAACGAATCACATGACTTATGAATATAATAATAGTTGAGGGTTGAATCAAGATTATAAAGTCGATGGGATGAGATAAGAGTACCATGAGAATGTGGTGAGTTTGGAGGGTTTGGGTAGCCATGTATTAAAATATCGAAATAAAATTTGTACATGTGACTCCTATTAGATAACTATGTACAACACATGTTCATAGTCCCAATTTCCAAGACGTTTGTAGGAACCGGTCATAGGTAGTTCATTATACAAATAAAGTGCTATTAGATAACCATGCACATAGCCATGCACATAGTCCCGGTAAACAACTAGTCATAGACCACTTAAATCATGATAATAAATTGTGTAACAATAGATAGTGCAATAGTTGACAAGATATGAATAGATGAGAGATTGAATACCATTATAAATAACCATAATTTTCATTTATAATAAAACTGGAGATTTAATGAAGTTAATACATTAGATTTAAATGAAAAGAACTAAATAAAAGAAACGTCTTTTGCGTAGCATGTCTTCATAAAGGGTAGGCTTAGACTTGGGAACCGTTGATGTAACACACGTGTCCTTGAGTAGCTTGATCACTTGAGGTTGGTTGGTTGATTGGGATTTGGTTGACTTTAGTTGATTGAAGGGGTTGGGCTTGAATTGCTTGGATAGGTTGAGCTTGGATGGGTTGATGTTGATTTACTTGGGCTTGGTAAGCTTGATATTGAGCGGTTTGGGTTGGATGGGATTGAATTTGGTTCATGTGTGCGAGTCTTGGGCATGCATTGCGAAAATGGCTAGGGTCTCCACAATTGTAACAAGCTCTAATAGTTAAGGGTGCTTGAGTAAACGGTTGAGCATATGGTAAAGTTTGGGGTTAGGTAAGAGGTGAGGTAAATGGTTGCATCATGAGTTGGTGTGTTCACGACATGTGGTAAAGAGGTGGCCAAATCGATTGCAGTGGGTGCATTGTCGACACTTGAGGTTAGGCGAATGGTGAAAGTTGCACGTATCACATAATGGGTGGGGTCCTGTGTAGGGCTTCTTGGTGGGTTGGGTTTGCGGTTGGGCCAAGACATAGTTTTGGGAATTGGACTTTCTTTTATTGTTGCGATAGTGGGGAGTGTTGTTGTTGTTGTGCTTGAAAGATTCGGGCTTAGAAGACTTGGGTTTGGGAGATTCGGGCTTAGGTTCTTTAGTGGGCTCGGATGCAGGCTTATCATTGGGCTTCTTGAAATTTTTCCGCGTCAAGGTCCCGACCTTAACGTGGTTTTCAGTAAGGGTACCGGCTAAGGTGATGGCGTCATGGAGGGTTTGAGGGTCACGGCTTAGGACGGAATCTTGGATTTGCATAGGCAAACCCGAGATGTACTTATCGATTAAACGTTCAAGGGGAGTGACCATGTGAGGGATGAGAAGGCTCAGTTCATGGAAACGATCGTTGTAGATGACATCATTTCCACTTTCTTGTTTCAAATTCCAAAATTCCTCTTCCAACTTCTGAAGCTCATGTTTCGGGCAAAACTTCTTGAGCATGAGTTTCTTAAGGTCATCCCATGGCAAGGCCATGGCAACCTCAGCGCCAAGCGTGTGCTTCTCACCGTTCCACCAATTGAGGGAATTCTTCTTGAGCATGCTCGAGGCGTAAGTGGTTTTCTTATCCTCAGGACATTCACAATGGAGGAATATGCTCTCCATTTCTTCGAACCATTGGAGGAGAATGGTAGCACCGTCGATACCGAAGTATTCAGGCGGGTTGGCGCTCTTGAATTGTTTGAGGGGGTAAGAAATTGGGTTCGGAGTTGTGGATGATGAAGAAGCATTCACAGTTTGCAACTGAGAGATGATCGTTGGGAGGGCTTCCACGATTCCCTTGGCGATGCGAGATGACATGCTACGGCCCGATTTGCTGGTGCGACGGTTACGGTTGATAAGGCGGGAAGAAGACATACTGAAATGACGACACGTGAAAAGTTTATTATGTTTTGAAAAAAAAATTGTATAACTTGTGAAATTTCGAGTTTTGTGAAAATTCATGAGAATACAAGATAAAAATTTTATTTATTTATTTTTTTAATAAACTTAACTTAGAGTATTGATGAAATTGATAATTTGAGAAAATATTCATTCTTAACAAAATGGAGAGAAAAAAAAAATTTGAACAAAAATCTCATTGTTGATTTAGGAGTGTGATCGTCACATGACCACGTTTGATACAATGAGGGTAGTAGATTCGGTTTCGTTTGGTGTGATATGATTTGGCTTAATAAGTTCCACACCCTTACTAAACACTCTAGGAAGGCAATCGGGTCTCGCGGTTGATTCAGATTTATGCGCTTGCACTTCCTTAGGCTCGCAAGCCTTGGTGTCAAGTGTTCGGTAAACAAGTGTGTCACTCTTACAGTTACTACATATCCGTCACACGAATCTTCCTCAAGGAGAGGGGAGTGAAAAGGCGGGATTTCTTAAGGAATTTCCCGTTTTTTTTTCTAAAGTTTGAAAACAATTTTGAGAGTGAGGCATAGCCTCGGATTAAGTGTGTGCTTTTGTGTACAAGAATAACTTTAAATCATTAAATAAGTATTTAAGCTACTGCAATTAATAATAAAATTCAAGGTGCAAACACGTAAAGGCATATCACGTATATGGACCCTAAGCATGCTACTAGGCCGTTATATCTAACCACCTATCTTATAGCCTTCGGCTCTGATACCAATCTGTAACACCCCGACCAAAGGCGGAACATGTCGGGGCGTAACATATTGTTTGGACAGTAGCTCAAAAGACACTAATTAAAGCGACAATAATTATTTAATTTCATTAACATTAAACAAGTACACAATTTCAATAATAAACAACAATTACATCATGTTGTGTATTTTAAATAATATCCTAAGGTAAAACTAATTTCTTAGATCTTGAACAATGTAAATTACTTGTACCTGTAGCATATATAAAAATAAAGTTTGTCAACACGAATGTTGGTGAGAATACATAGGTTTTAGTTTATATATATATATATATATATATATATATATAGATAAATCACAATTCATATGTAAATGATGAGTATTACAATTCTGATGAAAATGTAAACAACTAAATAGATGTGGACCCGTTCTTATTGATACGAAATCAAAATACTTAAGTAAATGTATGATCATAATAGATGAGGATAGATGAGGATGAGATACCAACCACCAAACATAAAATAAACAATTAAGCACATAGAACATTTATCATAGAGCATGCAATAAGCACACATAAACATATATTGAATTGTGTTTTGAATAGATGTGGGAATAAAACATATGTAAACTTGAATATGGTATACATGCTACCCCCAAATTATAAAAAAAAATGGAAAAAGGGGTATGTAAACTCACCTTAGCGATTAAGCAAGAGTTAAAGTACGCGATAAGAATTAAGATATAAGAGACGTCACGCTTGCCAAGACGTAGCAAAGACAATCCTAACAAGTGTAATAACGAGGAATACAACTTATCAATGAATAGATAAATGAATAAACGAGTTATGGACGAGTTTTAAGGGTATAAACTAATTTATTTTATTATTAAAAATACTTCTTATTAATTAGAATTGTATAAAATATAATTGTTTATGAATATTTGATTTCATACTATTAAATAAATCTTTATAAAAATTACCTTTGGTTTATAAAATACAAAATCAAAAATTATTTAACAATAATAAGGTATATTTTCTAATTTAATTGTCAATTTTAAATAAACAAAACATTTTAAAACATTTATTATATAACCGTTATTAATTTTTAATAACTTATATATATATATATATATATATATATATATATATATATATATATATATAGTTTTAACCGAGATTCGGGGAAAGCGATTAGTTAAGGTGACGACTTTTTATACAACATCAATATATATATATATATATATATATATATATATTACATTGTATTTCTAATAAATAAAAAAACTACATATATTAATTCCTTTATTTCCAAAAAAAACAAGACCAAAAACGGGCTGGAGGGGATTTGAACCCGCGCCTCCAGCCTCGCAACCACTACACACACGCAAGCCAACTGATCTAACAGTTCAGTTGTTATAAACACCAAAGAAGAAAAGAAATAAGCAGCAGTTAGCAGAACCAGTTTCCAAACAAGAACCCTAATAAGATCAATCGGCCAATTCGTTAATCGATTGGCCGATTAACCTTAGGGGAAACGTTCAAGGTGCAAAGACGAACTAGAAACATGTTTCAATTACCGATTTGGATGCCGTATTAAGGGAGAACGGGATCGAGGGTTCGCGGCTTCAACTTGAACTCGATTTGGGTCTGGACGGCTTTGTATGTTGTAATTGAGTTAGGGTTTAGTGTCGTGATGTTGTAAGGTGTCTGTGGTCGAGTTTAATTGAATTATAAATGAGTTTATATAGTGTTTTAGAGTCAAAGGCAGTCGCGGATTATTATTAACATAGTAGTTGTTAATCTGTTAACGTTTACCATGTATAGGGTGTCGGTGTGAACGCGTTTTTGGTCAACAATTGATTTGGAAAGATTAATTACTCGTAAATTAGTTCGAAATTGAAAGGGGGGGGGGGGTATGGCGGCCGACGGGAGAGGGAGGAGAGGAGGGAAAGAAAGTTGAAAACAATTTTGCAATCTGGTCCTTGATGTTTGAGTGTGGAGACAGAAGAGGCAAAAACAAATGTTATAGGTAGTTTTCGTATTAATTAAACAGTTATAAAGTTTTAATTAATAAACATAATCAAAAAACGAGTGTCGGGTAATAATTAACTATCAAAATGATTAATAAATTAAAGACGAACAACGATAGTCCGGGTAATAATAATATTACATAAATAAAATAAATAAAAAATTTATAACGAGTTGAGTTTTCGGGTCCGAAAATTGACGAATGTGACACTTGGTAACCAATGTCCATTTATAAGGATTGGTTGAGCCCTTTCTTTATGGTTGATTATTTGTGTATGTGCTATGGCTTAACTGTTTATTCTCACATGAACAGTTTGCATCTTTCTTTATTTACTATATATTATTATTGTTGTTGTGTTTTAAACTGGTGTTTTACTCACTCAACATGTGTTGTTGACAAAAATTCTATTTTATGTGCATATGCAGGTTATCGTGGAATTTTAATACAGGTTGGTGAAAACTTAGTGAAGAATTTAGTTAGAAGAACATTTTAATCAAGAAATATAAAATTTGTATTGTTGTATGAATTATGTACTTGTTTGTATTTGATTAATTTGAATAATTGAATTTAATTAATAGATATTGTCACTTAAATATTGCATGATAGTACCTTGAGAGCTGTAGAAATCAGTCCACGCCCCGACATTTCCGCCGTAAGTTGGGGTGTGGCAGCTAACCTGGTCGCGTAGCGCAGCCAGGCCCCTGGGTCTTCGTTTCTCGTTTTCCGACTCGTTAAAGCACGTATACGCGCTCCGTCTTTGATCCAACCCTCGGGTGAACTAAAACCATCACTTTAGGGCTTGATTTCTATGCTCTATTCACCCATGATCCTACATCAAACATAATTACGTAAACACCATCGAAAATGAATAAACAAATGCTAAAACACAATGAAAATTATGACAAAACATACTCGAATATGTGTGTTTCATAGCACATCATTTATCAATACAACAAGGAAAAACTAGTTTAACCAAAAAGTAACTTTAAATGAAAATTCAGGTTGGTGCCCAGAAATGTAAGAGTTAAAAGAAAGAGGGAATATGAATGAAACGATATTTATTTTTAACTTTATCGCTCTATAAAACATATGATGCGATATACTTGAAGATATCTGTACCCAAATAAATAAATAAAAACAATTATAAAATATAAAATAAATAAAAACTATATAAAAATAAACATATTGCAAATCAAGTTTATTCGCCTAGTAAAACTAGGACACTTTCATACTTTATTTAATTTCTTTTGAATGCTAGAACCAAATTGCTAAAACATTCTAGCAAGGAGCTAGTATACAAAAATTACATATACTAAAGAGGGTTTTGAAACAATTTGATTTGTAATATTTTATGTTTTTGGTTCTTGCAACCATGCCAAAGGAAAAAAAACGCATAATATCTTCAGACAACGTTTGTTTTAGTGTCGGATCTTCTTGAAAACAATGTTATTTTTTAATCACCAAACAATCCACCACGTCACAAAATTTATCTTCATGATTGACTCTTTCTTCTATTTTTGTATTTCCTTTTTTGTTTTTATTGGATTTAAGGGTTTTATGTGGTTCGGGCTTCTCGGTTTTAATTATTTTTTAGTCGAACGTGAAAACAAACTTAACCGAATTCAAGACGGTCAAAAATAAAGTATAACTTAGTTTGGTTTTGCTTTTCAAAATTAGTGTTCCAACAATAAACCTATCAATATTAAAGCCATTGGTAGGGTTATAAACGTTAAAAATACTAAAACAGAAATAGTGTAAAAATATAATAAAATAATAAAATGTAATTGTTTGATGTGTTATGATACGATATAAAGATTCATTTATGTAGGCATATGAATCAAAATGTTATTAAAACAACTTTTATGATATTAGTTTGACCAAAATAGTAATTTTATTGAAAATTCAGGCTGGAGTTAAAAAGGAAAGAGAGAATATGAATGAAAGCGATAGTTAGATTTTATTTTACCTTTTTTCTCTCTAGTCTATAAAACATATAATGTGATCTACGTAACAGAAGATATCCGTACGCAAAAAGTATATATTGAATAACTTAAAAATATAAAATAAATTAAAACAATAGAAAAACAAACATATTGCAAAATCAAGTTTATTCGCCTAATAAAACTAGGACACTTCATGTTATTTAATTTCTATTAAAAGCTGGAATTAAATTGCTAAAACATTCTACCAAGGAGCTGGTTACTGAAGAGGGTTTAAAAACAATTAAATTCTTGATACTATATATTTCCGGTTCCTACTATGATACCAAAGAAAAATATATATATATGTATATATATTTTCAAACAAAGTTTGTTTTATGTGCCAGATCTTCTTAAAAACAATGTTTTTTTAATGTCCAAACAATCTATCACATCACAAAAATAATCATCATGATTTAACTCTTTCTTCTATTTTGAACTTTCAAACCTTTGCAATGCATCATTTCACTCGGGTAGACAATACCGATTGGCAACCATATAATGTGTTTCTAACCGATAATCGATTGGCCAAAGATATAAGATGGAAACCATATTAGAAATTTAGAAAGATAACCAGAATATTAATTCATATTTTCATTCCCCCCAAACATTTAACAAAACAATAATGTCTTTATATAGGCTTACAAACATGTAGAAGAAAACGTGCAGATGCTAACTAATGAAAACATGGACCCATTACTCTTCCTAATATAATGCTAGAAATAAGGAAATGTGGAAACGATGGAAATGTGGAAGTTCGGCACATAACATACACTTACGGCAAAATGTGTTCATTAGACTCCTCTTTGTTATGACAATGAGTGGCTGATCTCAAACACAATTTCAGGGGTAGCGAAATTTTTTTTAACCATACATTAGAAGAAGAAAAAATTACTAGTTTCGTGAGTGCAGGCACCCGGTAACGCATTTCGCGCGTACCGGCGGCTAGTTAAGTATTTTGCGAGTCCCATGCCCTAATGCGTGTGCTGGCCTGGGATACCCGTTTGGTATGCACCAACGCTGGTTAATGCGTTTTGCTCGTACAAGCGCCCGGTTATGTGTTATGTGTTTCGGACCCGGTTTCGTGTTATAAACATACTAGGCCGGATTACCCCTTTGGTATGTACTGCGCCCGATTACCCATTTGGCGCGTACGGGCGCTTGGTTGCCCGTTTGGTTCGTATCGGCGCTTGGTAACGCATTTCACATGTGCCTTCATCCGGTTATTTAAGTTGGGCTTTTAGGTTTTAATTAAGTAGTAGGGTTTTTTTTATCATCTTGAACTTGAAGTTGTAATATTTAAACTTAGTGATGAACCGATGTCATCGTTTTCTTGTCTTTGACGTTTAAAAATGTTGCTAATAAGAGGTTGTTTACCCATCTTCAAAGTTCCCTGCACAAAATCTGAACTGAAAACCGAATACCCTAAACAAAATTGGAAACAAAAACCTAATATCAATAATCAATTTCAATTTGGCAATTTACTCATAAAACTAAAAGCTAATCAATTTCAATTTAAACATAAACCCTAAATCCCGAATTAATTATAATTTAAACAAGAAAACGAAAAAACTTACCAGAAAGATGGAGAGGTTGGCAGTGGCTGCTGACTGTGGTGACTAGTGTGGTGTCGTCCGGCGGCCGACGTTGTGGTGTGGAGTGGCCAGCGAGGCGGTGGATGGCGTTGTGGTGTTGTGTGAAGCAGTGAACTCAGAACTGTGAAGGGGCTGCTGCTGTTGTAAATGGATTAGTGAACCGGTTTTGGTTTGGTTTGGGTTGGGTAGGGTTATTAGGTTTTTTGGTTTGGGTTTGGGCTTGGGCTTTTGATGGGTTTAAAACTTAAATTGGTTGAACTTATGATCATAGGGGTAACATTATTTTTTTCAGGGATAACGAGACATGAAAATCGGTCAATTGTTAGTTTTTTACGCTGCCCTTAAAAAGTCGAGGGGTGGCGGAGGCTACCTCTGCCCCTCTGTATGTCCGCCACTGTGTGAACATAAAAATGTTTGAAATATCTAAATTTCTCTCCAAATTTACTCTGGTTGGAAACTGATCTCTAGCATGCCCAATAAGTCAAATCAATCCGTCGATTTACCATGCATTTATTTATTAATCTCCAAAACGTATAACGAGGAAACATAGCAGTCAAGCATGACCCAATGAAAAGCCTGTTTTTGAATTGAACATCGAATTTGATTGTTGACCAAATAGCGATTGAATTATAAACTCTAATTGTTCGTCATAAGCCTTCACCTCCACATTTGTAATTGAAAGCTTCCTTCCAAATTTCCGATCTCAAACCCACCTTTCTCTTTTGCAGCTAAATCACATTTCCAAGTGAACTTTCTTTTCTTCCTTTATAAACCCTAAAAAAACAACACAAGACAAAATCAAGTTTATTTACTTTGAAGTTTTTTATTCAAACAGTTATTACTTTGAACTCACTCAACTATTTCAATATTACAATCACCCATACATGTGAAGGCCCACCACAATGTGGGATCAAGGACTTGTACATAAGATCAAGTACAAGTAAAACGTATGTCTAACTTCCATATATAAACAAATTCAAGTGTAAACATTACAAGGCTTCAAATTTTCTTTTAACTTGTTTTCTCAATGCAACATTACGCGTTTTATTTTGTGTACTTCCATAAGCATATATTATTCCCATTTTAGATATTTTTTCTTTTCTTACTTTTTAATTTCTATAATTGTTTTCTTTAGTTAATAAATATTCCGATAAGACACGTTTATCATTATTAAACAAAATATTTCTCTTGACGAGTCACGTTTGATAAGATAAAACCACATTTGATCAATGACAAAACGATCTTCATTAGATAATCCCCATTCACAAACCAACCAAACCAATCTTTTAATAAAAAGCTAATTTCTCTCTCATCAACAAACACAATCCAACCTAATCTAAATTTTCACTCTCATTCACAACCCAATCTCAACCAACATTTTTGTTATATAAATATAATTTATGATTGTTTAAAATATATAAAAATAAAACTTTAAATAATAAGTTTACGAAAAAATATTATTTTATTGGAAAGCTAATAAGAAAAAAAATACATATTTTTGAATAACCTTGTTTTTATTAAATCAAAGTGTTTAAACATGGTAGTGTTTTTATATTTTTTTAAGCTAACAATTTAAGTTATTAAACAAAAATAAATTTGTATATTATATTAATTGTTAACAAAAAAAAAAAAGATGAAAAAACATTAACTAGTAATTGCATAAAATATTGCATAAAATGGTTTGCAAACTAGTTTGTATTGGTGAACTAGTTTGTGATAAACCAACTATAAAAAATAATTTTTTATGTTATTTAATGTCATGTGGTAACCCAAACCAGTATTGGGTTGCAAATGGAAGTGGTCTTACACTAATTTTAACATAAACAATTTTTTTTTAAAAAAAAGATATATCTAAAAAAACCAATGTGTTTGGATTTATAATATATTGACAAACTTTTCACTTGTTGGTTTTAAAACCAACAATAGACTTGTTTCACCGAAACTTTTGGATGCACATATTCAAGTCCCAGATTGATAATCAATACACGAATTAAACGACTAACTCTCGTTTATATTAGTCAGAAAATCTCACTCAAAAAACTGATTACAAACCTCAAACCCTAACTAGATTTGACTCTTGATGAACCCTAAATCGGTTACACCAACTTCACGCTCTAATGTTTAGTCATAACTCAGTTTATATAGACTAACCTAACTTGCTAGATAAGACTTTACCAAATATAATAAAACTCTAATTCTTGGGTTAAGCCTTACACTCGGGCTAAACAACAATTGAGCCAACAATCACCCCCGCAATTTTTGTATCCGACTCACCCGACTCACCCCCTAATTTCCTACTCGAAATTGTCGGGTCTACAACTTCACGCTTATCATCATTCTCTTGATTCTCCCGAGGCTTTTCTTGATCTCTTGCAATGTTCTTTAGGCTCCACTTGGCTAGAAGACACACTTGCTGTAACATTTCGGGTTTTCATTTTTTTATATTCTTGTAATTATATCGACCCGTCTAAGGGTGGTTCGGGTCACTCATTTAATAAAACCGACACATTTATTGAATATTTTTATTGTTTTAGTTTTATTATTTAATAGTTTAAATATTCAAACTTACAAGAACTTGATAATTTCCACCCAAACTCAAACTTTAACCCATTCTCGTTTCCACCTATAAACTCCAGGGACTCATTATGTAAATTCTGATATTATAAATTAACATATTATATACAAAATAAACCCCTAACCCATCTAACCGGTCCAACCAGACCACCCATGGACCCAACCCGACCCGGTGCACCAAAAATCCTTCAAAACCTCCAATTCCCGCTCGTTTATGACCGATTATGTTAGGAAATTAGCATATTCCATCGAATAAACGGTTAACCGACACTCAATTATAGTAAACGCATGTTAATTTGTCCGTAATTTGACCAGTTAACCATTTTTAAGCCTAAACAAACCCTAATTTGTGATCTTATATAAACCCCTCGTTACAAATAAATTAAACTCGCAGAAACCCTCTTCTCCTCGTCGCCAACTTTCCCCCTAAACCCAATTTGATTTACACTATCATCCCGTCACTCAAATTACCCCTCCCTTGGCCACAACTTGTTGGATCAATTTCACCATCGTACCAAGCGTTATAATTCAATTAAGAGGTACGGCTAGAATCGCGATTTGTGATAGATAAATAGCCCCAACTTGGTTTAATCAAACATGGATCAGTTTATCAAATTGGATAATCTTGGGTTCATATCCTCTTTTAATTATGTTTATATATTTTCGTTTTTGTAATGTTATTAAATTGATAGCTTGGCTCAGTTGGTTTGGTACACAAATAACCATGGCTGAGTCGCGGGTTCGAGCCCGACCCAGCCCGTTTTTAACATTTTTTTTCTTTTTCTTTCTTTGTTACTTTATTTGCGTAATATCTTTTAACATTAATTATTCCCTGCACCATTAAACATTTAAATATTATAAACCGACACATTGAGCCATTTTTCCGTCATCCTAAAACCGGTTTTGTTAACTTTTATTATTACTATTAATACTTATTATTATTATTATTAATATCACTATTATTACTTATTAATTATTATCATTATTATCACAATTATTATTATTATTATTATTTAGTAAATACCGTTATAACTAACAAAAATATACCCAATATAGAATCTTAAAACCCGTCATAAATATTAGTATTTTGCTATGATTATATTTAATTCTTGTTATTAACATCTAGGAATATTTGTTGTTGAACCTCGATGAGCTTGACCGTTTTCCATCCTAGCATTTTCTTTTATTATCTCTTCCTCGTTTATCCTACTCATTAAAGGTAAATAAATTCACATTCCCCTTTTTACCGCTTTACAAATTTTGGGGATGTTATGCGTTAAAAAATCACTTTATTGTTTTCACTATAATTCCGATATATGAGTTACTGAAATTGCTCGATTAGTTGATACGTGCAAATGTGACAATGTGTTTACTTTTTTGTTGTGGTGGTTGGTATCTCATCCTCATCCTCATCCTCATTAGTATGATCATACGCTGTCGGAGTAAAACGTTATCAGTACGATTCGGTTGAAAAGACAACTTTATTTGTTGTTATACTAGTTGTAGTGATTTACAGTTATCGCATGAAATTGTCTTTTATTATTATATATACTTAAAAACTGTGGCTTACTTGCTCAACTTTATGTTGACAAAAATATATATTTTCACGCATGACGCAGGTAACTTTATCGGATGAAGCAAGTATTGGAAGTTAGATGAGACATTAGGTTGATTGATGAATAAAGAGCACTTTTATTTTAAGTTTTTTATTTTTCGAATATTTAAATGTAACGGTATTTCTTCTGAGACAATGTTTGTGCTTTTGAATCTTGATATATGAATGAATAATTTAGATATTGACACGTGTATTTTACTTAGTGTCTTCTGAGCTATGATACAATCAATATCACGCCCCGGCATGTTCCACCGTAGGTTGGGGTATGACTGATTATCTGAGATTCCGTCCTAAGTCATGATCCTCCATGATGCCAACACCCTAGCCGGTAACCTCATCAAGAACCACGTTAAGGTTGGGACTATTGGTGCATAATGTCAGTAGTTCAGTATCTTGTGTTTTGTATGTGTCTGTAATCGTTTTAGATTGTTTGTTTGGTTTTGAATATTGTTTTGTATAAGTTCTCCTAGGATGTAGGCGAACTTGGAGGATAAGCGAAGTTATGACAACTTCGCCTAGTATGTTAGGCGAAGTAGTCGAGGTCTATTTAAACCTCCACTTCGGCTTATAGGAGTAAGGTTTTTTTGAGAACGGGAGTTAGTGATTATTGATATCACGTGTTGAAGCATTGCAATATAATCGAGTTTATTAGTATTGTTTTGTGTTTATATTTTACCGATTCAACGTATTATCTATCTTACACTCGTATCGTATTACGTGGGGATTCCGCACCCTCGTGTTACGAGATATTCCTGTGTGATCCGGCTGGGAACCTACAATTGGTATCAGAGCGTTTGCTCGTGATTGTGTGGTTCGGGATTATCACACGGGTGTTAAGATCGTTCCGTTCGACTATTCGCGGAATGAGTTTACGTTGAAATACCGAGTTTCTGTGTCTTGCCCATCTTCCACCATCAAATATACCCCAAAACACCTTCGCATACCTCGCAATACACCCAGATAAAACCTGCAAAACTCAGTTGTTCATCAAGCGAAGTTGCCGTCACAAAAGGTAGGGTTTAAGCGAAGATAGATATAATATTTGGCGAAGTTGTTCAGCGAACTTAAGCCCAAGCGATGTTAAGTAGCAGGCGAAGTTGTCAGACTAGCGAAATTGTTCAGATTTAAGGTTCAAGCGAAGTTATATTAAAGAAGTTAGATTGAAGCGAAGTTACATTAACTTCGCTATTGCTGTTCACAGAATTCTGCTTTTTGATTCTTTAATCTCTATTCTTCAACTATGACTTCGATAAACATCACAGAGCTGGTAAAGATGGAGGTTGAAGCCGGTTCAGCAACTAAAGCTCCACAACTGCTTAAGGGTACCGACTTCGTTGCATGAAAAGATCGTTTTGAACAGTACGTGAAGTATCAAGATGCTAAGATGTGGGTTTGCATTCAAGACGGGTACATTCCACCAACATCCTTGTTTGAAGGCCGTGAACAGATTAAAAAGTACAGTAAGATGGAAGAGGATGAAAAGAAAATGTATGAGGCAGAGAGTAAAGCGCATGCAGCTATAACAATGGCACTTCCATAAGAGATTCTCCATACTTTCAAAAAATACAAAACCGCTAGAGAACTATGGGAAGCGCTAGAAAATAGATATGAAGGTAATGTGGGGATACGTACTTCCAAGACAAAGCTGCTAAAGACCCAATTCTCTGTATTCAAGTATTTGAAAAATGAATCACTTGATGATATCATCACACGATATTATCATTTGATGACCGAACTAAATAATTACTCCATTGAATACAAGGAAGAAGAGGTAGTAGAGAAACTTCTTGATGCTCTTCCACCGAAATGGGAAATGTACACCGTACTGATGAGAGAAGATAAAGATTTTGACAAGATTGATTTAGAAACATTGGTAAATAAGTTACGAAATTTTGAACTTAACATGGTTCGAAAGGAGACACCAACTGATCAAGTTCAGGATCCGGGAATGTATGGTGCTAAAGTCACTCCGAGCTCAAGTTCAAAATTAGGATCCACTGCCTACGACTCTAAGGGGGAATCAAACTCCACTCCAGATAGTCATGTGATTCTCAATATGGATGGTGATGTATGTTTAGTAGTAGGAGGGAGTAATTCCTCAAAGCCTCAAACTACAACTGGAAATTTCTCATCCAATGCTCCAAACAATAACTACTCACAGATGCCTATGAGTGTGAAATATGCTGAACAACAGTTTGCCCTCTATGCATCTTTCATTGCATCTTATGAGAACTATATCAAAGGTAAAATAGTAGACCCTGCAACTTTGGATGAAGACTATGATCAGATCGATGCTGATGATTTGGAAGAGATGGATCTACAGTGGCAGATGGCTATGATAGTAAGAAGGGTAAAGAGATTCATGAAGAAAACAGGTAGAAAGTTCGTTGGAGAAAGACCAGGGCTTGATAAATCAAAGGTTCGATGTTACAACTGTCAACAAAATGGTCACTTTGCTAAGGAATGTACAAATGAGAGAGTCGAACGAAGTCAGAACAGGCCTGCACAACAGAATGGGGGTGGTAGTGAAAATAGGGCTATGGTATCTCGACAGAATGGTGGATACAACTGGAATATACAAGTTGAGGAAGTGTTCGAACAGGCTAATATGGTAAACATCGAAACTGGAGGAAGTGAGAGAGAGACAGGAGAAGATCAGGCATACATGGCAGAAGTGAACGATCAGCTCTCGGAGGTAAGCTCTGAACTTCATTGTGAACAATGCGAAAATCTGTCTAAACAATTAAAAACATTAACTGATCAGTTTGTTAGTTTGGATACTCAATTTAAAAACTTAAAAGAAGATCATCACTACACTAAAGCTAGAGAAAATAGTTACTCGGTAAAAATAAAAGCTAGTGAAAAGGATATCAGAAGTCTTAAAGCCAGTCTAGCTGACAAAATACAAGTAATTGATCTTAGTTATGAAGTGTTAGAAGAAAAGACCAAACTAATTGCTGAAAAAGATAAACAGATAGCTGATTATCAGGTAAAAGTGGTGGAACTAAACAGAAAAAGTGAACAATTTAGAAATTCTTCAGTAATGCTAGATCACATCATAAGTGTTCAACGTTCCCCGGTTAACATAGGAGGAATTGGATTTTCTGAAGTTCCACCACCGTATAACAATGACTATACTTATGATCCTAGTGATCAGCAATCTGCGAATGTTGAGATTAGTCAGACAGTTCCAATCAAAATTTCTACTAAAGAAACTGAAGTTAATAAGAGCGAAACGAGTAAGTCAAGTTCTGATGTTGCGATTTCTGTCCCTAGCTCTGTCTCATCAAATTCGGACAAGTCATCCCAATTGGGTGAGATAAAAGAAGAGGTAGTGTTACTAAAACGTGGGGAGGAATATAAGCCCGATGAAAAGAAATCTTCTCTAAATCCGTTCGTCCCACCAAATGTTAGACAAACGGGTAGTAATACAACCTCGACATCTGCAACAACTGTTGAGACGAAAGTTCAATACATAAGTTGTTTCAGATACAATAAAGTAGGACACCTTGTTGCTGATTGTCCTCTAAAACAGAGAAAATTTAGAGGTATGAGGCCTCCGAAAACTGAGAATAAAACGAATACTAATTATGATGCTGGTAAGAATGTGAACACACCAAATTTCAGTCATTGGACTAATCCAAGATTTCAAAGAAATCAGTCTCGTTTTCTCCCAGTAAACTACCAAACCAACAATTATAATTCAGTTAATTCACGAAGGTTTGGATGGCCTTATAGCCAGTCCTCTAGAAGGTTTCCTTTCAGAACTTACAGAAACCATCCTCAAACTGACTTTGGGCAACCAAAGTACTGGATGCCGGACAACATATTTAATCGACCCAAGACCAGTAGGTATTGGGTCCCCAGATTTTAATCTATTTCTTTAATTGTGCAGGAACAGTCAAACAGGGCTGTAAACAATATATGGGTTGTTGACAGTGGCTGTTCCCGGCACATGACTGGTAACAAGAAATTGTTACGTGACTGGAAATCTGTTCAAGGAGGAAGGGTTAGTTTCGCTGGAGAGAGTGGAGGTAGAATCAGTGGTATTGGAACTATGACGAATGGAAGAATAAAGTTAGAAAATGTGAATTTTGTAGAAGAGTTGAAGCATAACTTGTTGAGTGTATCTCAGATTTGTGACAAAGAATACACAGTGCATTTTACTAAAAATGAGGCAATCGTTCTTTATCCTGGTTTCAAGATACCAGAGACCTGGGTAGTGATGAAAGCTCCAAGAGAAAAGAACACGTATGTAATGGATATGAGGTCAACTGAGATGAAAAAAGAAGAGTCATGTCTTTTGTCAAAGGCAACTGAGTCTGAGTCAGAGTTATGGCATCGAGGAATGGGACATATACATCTTTGCAAAATGAATTACATTGTCAAGAATGGGCTGGTACTTGGAGTTCCCTTGAAGAATTTTAACTTTGAAGATCAATGTTTGTTGTGCAAGAAAGGAAAGCAACACAAAAAGCCTCATCACTCCAAGAAGGTTAACTCAATTGTCAGTACCCTAGACCTACTACACATGGATCTCTTTGGTTCTGTGAATGTAAAAAGTCTAGGTGGAACGTCATACTGCTTAGTTGTAACCGATGATTACTCTCGATACTCTTGGGTATACTTTCTTAAGGCAAAAGATGAGACAATTCAGTTGGTAATTAACTTGATTACCAATGTTGAAAATATAGTTGGGAGAAAGGTTAAATACATCAGGAGTGATAATGGTACAGAGTTCAAGAACTATCAGATGGAGATGTTCTGCTTACAGAAAGGGATAGAACATCAGTACAGCGCCCCGTATACTCCACAACAAAATGGAGTAGCTGAGAGGAAGAATAAAACGCTAATCGAAGGAGCCAGAACCATGCTGGCAGATGCTAAACTTCCCGTGGTGTTCTGGGCTGAGGCTGTTGCTACAGCCTGTTATATCCTTAATCGTGTTTTAACTGTTAAAAGATTAAATAAAACTTGTTATGAACTTATGCATGGTAGAAAGCCAAACTTGAATGGTCTCGAACCTTTCGGGTCCCCATGTACGATATTAAAGACTAACTCTAAATTTGGTGAGAAAGCCGACGAATGTATCTTAGTCGGATATGTTGTTGGGACTCCCAACAGAAGAGCCTTTAATTTATCGAACAGCAAGATTGAGGTGGTCTGTAACACTGACATTACGAATTACAAATCACCAAGGCCTAGCATGGGACCTGCTGAAGCTTTCGACTATGATAAACTATTCAAATCTTTTAATGTGCTTTACTTGGATTTTGCAGAAGTTGATGAGAAAATTGCTTCACAGATTCTGTATGACGAGGAGGAAAATATTGTGCAACGTCCGCAATACGATGAAAGTCAACCAACCTCGTCAAGTGCCATGGATACTCCTGCTGTCTCTACTAAAGAAGAATTCTACAATCCATTCACTCTCAGTCTCAATCTGACACTGATGAACTTTCATCAAATCTTGAGAATAATCTGGAAGTCGGTCCGGTTCAGACTACTAAAATTCACAAGAATCATCCTTTGGAGAATGTGATAGGTAATCCTTCTAACGGTGTTCGTACAAGAAAAAGTTTGGATGAACACACATGTGTTTACGCAAGCATTAAAGACACGGGTATTATAAATGAATGCTTGTACACCTGCTTCATCAGCCAGATTGAACCAAAGAATTATCAAATGGCTCTAAAGGATAGCTCGTGGGTTGAAGCCATGCAAAAAGAATTAGCACAGTTTGAGAAGATGAAAGTATGGAAATTAGTTGAAAAACCACAGAACCTAAACGCTATCGGTACAAAGTGGGTTTTTAAATGTAAGAGAGATGAGAAAGGAATAATCATACGGAACAAGGCAAGATTGGTAGTAAAAGGGTTTAATCAGCAAGAAGGAATCGATTACAACGAAGTGTTTTCTCCTATGGCAAGATTGGAGGCAATTCGATTATTTCTGGCATTTGCTACACACAAAGAGATGAAAGTGTTCCAGTTAGATGTGAAAAGTGCCTTTCTTAATGGTAAAGTCAATGAGGTGGTGTATGTTGAACAACCTCCGGGTTTCCCTGACTTAGATTTTCCTGATCATGTGTACAAACTGAGCAAAGCATTGTATGGATTACATCAGGCTCCTCATGCCTGGTACACAACCTTGTCGGACTACTTACAAGAGAATGGGTTCGAAAGAGGAAAGATCGATAGTACGCTGTTAGTCAAGAGAAAAGGGGGATATTTTCTACTCGTTCAAGTCTATGTGGAAGACATCATTTTTTGCTGCATCAAAAGTCACCATGTGTCAGGAATTTGAAGCAGTCATGAAAAAGAGGTTTGAAATGAGCGCCATGGGAGAATTAACTTTCTTTTTGGGATTGCAGGTAGATCAGAAGAAAGATGGGATGTTTATTCATCAAACGAAATATGTCAATGATGTGCTCAAACGCTTCAAGATGGACGATAGCACCCCATTTGATACTCCAATTTGCGTCAACCACAAACTGGGTGCTGATTCTGACAGTGATGAAGACGTTGATCCCACCCAATATCGAGCAATCATAGGTTCCTTAATGTATCTAACTGCATCTAGACCTGATATTATGTTTGCAGTTTGTCTTTGTGCTCGTTTTTAGGCAAACCCGAAGGAGTCTCACATGAAGGGAGTGAAGAGAATCTTGCGGTATCACAAAGGCAAGCCTAAGTTGGGATTGTGGTACACGAAAGGGGGAGAACTGGATTTGGTAGCTTACACAGATTCTGACTATGGAGGTTGCAATCAGAACAGGAAATCAACAACCGGTAGATGTCAGTTTCTCGGAGGAAGATTGGTGTCGTGGCAGTGCAAGAAGCAGACCTCAGTAGCCATTTCCACCTGCGAAGCAGAGTACATGGCAGCATCAAACTGCTTCTCCCAGGTTTTATGGATACAACAGCAATTGCGCGATTACGGTCTGCATTTCACTCAAACTCCTATTTGCATTGATAACACTGCTGCAATCTCAGTAACTAACAATCCCGTTAAACACAGCAAAACTAAACATATTGACATTCGTCATCATTTTATACGGGATTGTGCTGAGAAGAAATTAATTGTGCTTGAAAAGGTTGATTCTTTGGATAATTTTGCCGACCTTTTTACTAAAGCGTTTGACCGATCCCGTTTTCAAAATCTTGTTGAGCTAAATAGGATGATCAATCCCGAGTAACCTTGTTTTCCGTTTTATTTACAAAAAAAAAACACATCACTATCGCTTAAAATTATGTCGGTTGCTTAAGTTTGAAGGACACATATTCGGATATGTTTGGTCCTTACTTCTACTAATAGATTATGAGGATAGCCATTAACCAGATGACTGAAAGTGACCGGGGCGGTTAATGATGGGTTTTTATTCTTTCGCTGAAAAATAGTCGTTCATACTTAGTTTGAAGGACACATACTTGTATGTGGTCGGTCCAGCTGATCTAATGGATATTCAGGATAGACGTTTACCTGAAGACTTTGACTTGATCGGGGCGATAGAATTTAAAAAAAAAAATTAGGGAGATGATATAATTTTTCAAGTCTATAACTTCGAAAGAAGTTTCAATAAAATGTTTAAAAGAAAATTGATCCAACCTTGGAAAGTGATAGAAAACTGTTTTGGTGTGCTTAACTGGTGTAGTTATTAGGCCTAAAAGACTCTAGAACAGTCATTGTATGTTATGGTAGCTTTCTGTGGTGCGTAAAAGTAGAAGTGATACAAACTAAATCTCCTCGATTTAATGTGGAGAATTATTCTGAGTTGTGCATGTCTCCATATACATCTTTCCGAATGATAGGCAGAAAAGTGATTACCAAGTCATACACGAGCTCGTGAGTGTTCTGATTCCCGAGAAGATAGTGTCAAGTACCTGCCGTGATCCAGATTCCGGACTTGCAGTTGTCTACAATTTGAAGTTGTATTAATGTCTTTATTTAAAAAAAAATTTGTTAAGCCATCTGAAGCTTATGTTGTTTCAAATATCAAGAAAGAGGCAAGAAAGAATATTTCAAGCATAAGAAAGAACGGGAAGAGGACTCTAAAGATCGATGTGTGCTTACTGTTTAATCAGACACTACGGGTCGAAGTCAACTCGGGGTGACTCGGGAAAGCCAAATACGCTTTGAGAATAGATAGGAGGCATCACAATCTCTCATGTGATGTCCATCTAAATTTTGAGCTTAATTGAACCTAATCCGTATCACAGAAGCAATGAAAACCATACTAAGTTTTATACCTGCCTACAACCTGCTTCTTTATGTCATAATACCGCTGATTATGAATCTGAGTGACAGCCGCTTAATCAGTATGATTCCTGTTCGGATCTTTTCTAAAACATGCAGGTTCTCGAAATGACTGAAATTTGATCCCGTTTAATTAATTATCTTTACTCTGTTTTATGTTTTATACCTGGTACGTTTTAATAAACACTTGGTTACTAGTTTTGATCCATTTTTCTTTAATTTCACTTAAGGCGAAGTTGTTTATTAAGCGAAGTTGGATCTGGCGAAGTTATAAATATAGCGAAGTTGACCAGCTGTTTGACTTAGGGGCGAAGTTGTCAAAGGAGCGAAGTTAACCATAACTTCGCCCATGTATTTTCAAAACTATATAAAGGTGAAACGGTGGTCAACTTGGTCAAATAACTTCCAAACTATTGACCCTCGGCGAACTTATACCCACAAACTTATAACCCTCGGCGAAGTTATACCCACGAATTAACCCTCATTATACTCTGATTTTTGTCCGATTTAAAGGTTTGTAAGATTATTGTGACCCATAATTCGTAAGACTTGGTATTAATCAGCGTCTTGATAATCCAATAAGAGGCTTCGGTTAAACGGACCTTATACCCTCGTTCTACATCGTGTGTTAACTGTGTTTTAGTCTTCATATGGTCATCTGAGCCTATATCGGCTACCGATTTCATGTTTTCATTTGCAAAATCGATTAAACACAGCCCAAATTGGGTCATTATGAAACGCCGATTAGAGAAGCGAAGTTAAGGTTTAGGCGAAGTTGCTCATAACTTCGCCGACTGGTTAACTTCGCCTTACTAGAAACTTCAACAATAAGTTATCTGGTTATTTTGTTTTACTCAGGCGAAGTTGAGCCATAGCGAAGTTAAACATAAAAGATGTCATAACTTCGCCAATGGTAACAGGCGAAGTTATGATCTGCTAAGAACCTATTCTAATTTAGACCGTTTGTTGTGCAGTTATGGCTGTTGTGGCAGGGGCTGGTGGTGCTGGTGGTGACGAAGGTGGTGACAACAACCGACAGTTCTTTCCGGGTCACAACATGTATATCACTTTGGATCCGGATGCTAGTGGTATAGACGACTATCGTGAGATCATTTCATTCCTCGCTCGCTCACGTATTTTTCACGCCATCACGACTACTCTCCCTATTTCACTACCAAACAGCGAAGACTTTTGGCGAACGGTTGAATATGACTGTAGAGTTGATCCTCCGGTTATGCTCGCTACAGTGAACAATCAGGTGGTACAGTTCTCGGCAGATCAAATAAGGGTCGCTTTAAAGTTCGGGGTTGAAACTACAAATGATCCAACAGACTTTCCGGCTACATTCAGAGATGGTGCGTTTCTGCGTATGGGTTATTCGGGTCCGTTAGGTGACACTCAACGGAGAAAGGGAGTTTTACTAGATCAGTGGCGGTTTCTGATGCACGTGATGATAGTGTGCATGTCTGGTCGTAAAGCTGGTACAGACGGTATGGGGGCAACGATGCAATCTGCAATGACTGCCCTGACTTACAACAAGCCCTACAGCTTTAGTCAGATGATGTTTTATGAGATTGATCGTCAGAGACGCGCGGTCGCTAGGGAAAGATTTTTGATGTATCCGAGATTCCTACAGATGATTCTGAATCACGTAGCTCACACGCTGCCTCAACGACGTCCTATCCGTTATGTTAAAAGTGTGAGTAAGAGAATTTTTGCGCAATGTAGGTCATCAAGTGCTCGTAGCAAACCAGAACTTCATCCGCGGCACACTGCATTGTTTGGTTATTTGGTGAATCCTGCTTATGTTGCTCCTCCAGGAGATGAATTTCGTGACCCGGCACCGCAACAGGCTAATGTTCCTCAACCACCTCCAGTGGTTCAACCACCACCTGTGGTACAGCAAGCACTGCCTGCTGATCCTGTTGCAGCTCCGGAAGAGCAGGTTGATCTTGAAGTCGCCTTTGGAGGGCAAGGGTTCTTTGACATGGAACAAATTGATCCAGCTGCTGAGGTTCGAGCCTCAGTAGCTGAGGCATCTGGTGTGAATGTTTCTATGGTCGCTACATCTGTGGCGGATTCTGAGAGAACTGACTCTGACTCCTCCACTGACGATATCGTAGAAGCACAACAGATTCTGGTCAGACAAGAAAGAATACATGGCAAGAGAAAGAAAGACTCGGATGACAGTGAATCTGACTATGAGGAGGAGTTAGACAAGTTGGTACAAAGATCGAAGAAGGTCAGGGCTGGTGAAAGTTCAGGAGTTGGTGAAAGCTCAAGGGTGGTTCGTTTCTCTCCACCCTCGTTATCTGGTATGACTATGGTTCCTGCTTCTATGACTGTAACAGTACCGATTACCTCAAGTGTTCCCGTGGTGACCACATCGTCATCCTTTGGTGTTCCTCCGACCACGTTTCAATTTACGGCACCGAGATAGTCTCCTTGCCACCTCCTACTGTCACTCCATCGAAGGTCGTTGCAAGATTTGTTGAGTCAACGTTGGTTGCTACTGCGGGGATGCCTGTGTCAATACCACCAGCAGTTACTTCTCAGGCTACTTCTGACATTCCAGTTTGTTTGGGCATTCCTCCACCGTATGCTCAAGACATTTCTCACATAAGGTTTGATTTTGATGCTACTTTATCAAATTCTGAGAGGATAGCAGCTCTTGAACGGGTGGTTGCTGAACAGTCAAGAATTAATCTCATCCAAACTCATGCCATCCAGAGACTTGTGGCAGAGAATCAGTTACAGTCGTCTCTCCTTGTTGAACACGGTAAATTATTTGATGCCCTTAAAGAGTTCTTAGCATCTCAAGGGAGACGAGCTGCAAGGGCGACGAGTTGAGAACCAAGAAGAGACAAGATAGAGACGATGATCCCAATGCATAGAATGGTGCAGGTGGTGAGTTGCCAAGAACTGAACAAACTCTTGGGACTTCCACATCTCAGGGGGAGTCAACTGGTACATCAGGTGGATCAGGTGGAGAGAATGTCGTTGTTGTTGATGATGAGGAAATGTTGGGTGATGATGATGATCTAACAGATGATGTGTTAACTGTTGATGAGATTGAAAAGATAGGAGAACAGATTGTGATTGATAGTGAGATAGAAGAAGGTGAGATTGTGGATGATAGTGTAGAACATGATATTCCAGATGTTGACAAGGTGAATGTGAGTCAAGATATGGATATGTTAGATGAGTCTGAGTGGGAAGAACAGCCGAGATGGAAAGAAGGCTATGCTCAGTGGTTTGTCAAGACAAAGAAGCCAGCGGTTCCAACAATGTTTAAGAAGAGTTACAACATCAAGGGATATGCTGAGTCAAAGAAAGGTATTATTTGCTGGCTGTATGATGAGCAGTTAAAGTTGTTTATGATTAAGCGTTATGATGGAATTCAATATTTTAAGAAGGCATTGAGATCGCTAAACACCTTGCCTGAGTGTGAGGTGAAAGATTTGGCTCGTTTGAGATTGATTAATAGGAGTGATGATGATATTGCAAGAATAATTGGAAAGATAGTATGGAAGGAAGCTATTAAGGAGAAAAAGTTTGAGCTTCTAAAGCCTCAGAAAGGAAGATTGGTTGAAGATAAGGATCGGGGAATGAGGGCTGATGGCAAGCCTTGGATGGTGATGAAGTATAAGCCGATTCGGTGTTTGAAAAAAGTGCCAATGAAGTTGATGCCCAAGGATGTTTTAAAGAGTCTCAAGTGGTGGTACGTTGATAGTCAGACCGCTGAAGCTGTTATGGAAGATGAGGATGAACAGGAGATTCTGAGAGTGTATGATCCCATGCACTTGGTGAATTTGTCTCAAGCTGATTTGCAGGTACTAAACGATAAGAAGATATTCTACATTCCTGCGTGGAAAAATGAAGCCAAGAAGTACCAGAGGGTGGTTTCCGTCTGTGTAAGACAGGGCGTTCATGCTTGAAGACGGGTGGCACGAGATTTTTGGGATTACTAGACACGAGAATGAAGATAGAGATATGAAGCTACTGCCTAGGGGGAGTCTGTTGGTGCATAATGTCAGTAGTTCAGTATCTTGTGTTTTGTATGTGTCTGTAATCGTTTTAGATTGTTTGTTTGGTTTTGAATATTGTTTTGCATAAGTTCGCCTGGGATGTAGGCGAACTTGGAGGATAAGCGAAGTTATGACAACTTCGCCTAGTATGTTAGGCGAAGTTGTCGAGGTCTATTTAAACCTCCACTTCGGCTTATAAGAGTAAGGTTTTTTCGAGAACGGGAGTTAGTGATTATTGATATCACGTGTTGAAGCATTGCAATATAATCGAGTTTATTAGTATTGTTCTGTGTTTATATTTTACCGATTCAACGTATTATCTATCTTACACTCGTATCGTATTACGTGGGGATTCCGCACCCTCGTGTTACGAGATATTCCTGTGTGATTCGGCTGGGAACCTACAAGGACCTTGACGCGGAAGAATTCCAAGAAGCCCAATTATAAGCCTACACCTGAGCCCACTAAGGAATCCAAGCCCGAATCCTCTAAGCCCGAATCCTCCAAGAATAACCACCACAACAACTCATCTCACTACCGCAACAACAAGAGAAAACCCAACTCCCAAAATTATGTCTTAGCCCAACCACAAGCCCAACAAGCCCCTCCAAACAAGAAGCCCTACACCGGCCCACACCCGTATTGCAACACTTGCCAACGCCACCACCCGACCCAAGCCACTTGTCGGGTGTGCACCAATTACCACCGATTCGGCCACCTTAACCAATATTGTCGAGAAGCACCTCGTGTGCAAGCCGCTCCACCGCGGTTCACACCATCAAACCAACCCAACCAAGCCATCCCTCGTGCTCCAACCATTAACCCCGCAAGGGCTTGCTACAACTGCGGTGACCCAAATCACCTTCGCAACGCGTGTCCTCAACTCGCCCAAGTTCACCAAGCCTATGTTGCACCACAACCCTACTACACCTCCCAAGCCTATCAAGTGAAAACTTATCAACCCCAGGTACCCCAACTCATGGCTCCTCCAACTCTTCAAGCTCAACCCATGGTCATTCAAGCCTATCAAGCTCCAACACCTCAAGCTTCTACCTCTCAAACCCAAGCACCTCGAGGAACTCAAGGACAAGCCTTCACCATCAATGCTCATCAAGCCCGAAACTCGAATGATGTGGTGAATGGTACGTTTCTAGTCAATAAGCATCATGCCTCAGTATTATTTGATTCGGGAGCCGATAGGAGTTTTATTTCCTTTGATTTTGAATACAAACTTGATGTGCCCCGTGGTAAATTATCTAAGCCCTTCGCGGTAGAGATAGCAAATGATAGTTCGATCACTATTGACTCCGTCATTCGAAATTGCACTATTACTCTCAATGGGCAAAAGTTCTCTATCGACCTTATCCCTATGAAAATGGGTAGCTTTGACGTTATCATTTGTATGGATTGGCTCCCTCTCCACCGTGCCGAAATTTTATGTTTCGAGAAACTCATCTGAATCCCTATCGATGGTGGTGTGATTCTAAATGAACCCGGAGAAAGATCCTTCTCAATGCTAAACCTTATGTCGTGCCTCGAAGCCCAGCGTTACTTATGCAAGAAGTACGTCGCCTTCTTAGCCCACGTCACCACAAAATCCGATGAAGAAAAGAAACTATCCGACATTCCGATTGTTCGTGTCTTCCTCGAAGTCTTTCTTGATGACGTTTCCGGACTCCCTTCCAATCGTCAAGTGGAGTTCCGTATTGATCTTGTACCCGGAGCACACCCCGTAGCCAAAGCACCATACCGTCTTGCGCCTTCCAAGAACTCATGGAAAAAGGGTTTTATTCGCCCGAGTTCATCTCCATGGGGCACACCCGTCTTGTTTGTTAATAAGAAAGACGTTACTCTTCGTATGTGTATTGATTATCTTGAGCTTAACAAGCTTACTATCAATAACCGTATCCCCTTCCGCGTATCGATGATCTCTTCGATCAACTCCAAGGAGCCGCATGTTTCTCTAAGATTGATCTCCGTTCGGGTTATCACCAACTCCGTGTCCACGAAGATGACATACCCAAGACCGCCTTCTGTACTCGTTATGGCCACTTTGAATTCCGAGTTATGCCTTTTGGTTTGACTAATGCTCCTGCTGTTCTCATGGATCTTATGAATCGTGTTTGTAAACCCTACCTCGACAAGTTTGTGATTTTTTTCATCGAAGATATCTTGATATACTCTAAATCCGAGACCGAGCACAAAGACCATTTGCGCGCCATTCTATACTTGTTACGAAAGGAACAACTTTATGCTAAGTTCTCCAAATGTGAATTTTGGCTAAAGGAAGTTCAATTCTTGGGCCACATCGTTAACGATAAGGGTATTCACGTTGATCCTGCTAAAATTGAGGCCGTTAAAAATTGGGTGACCCCGTCCTCTCCAACGGAGGTTCGTTTATTTCTAGGTTTAGCGGGGTATTGCTTCACCCCTTACCGCACTAAACCACAAAGGGAAAGTATACGAATGGGGTTCCGATCAAGAGAAAGCGTTTCAAAATCTTAAGGACATGCTTTGCAATGCTCCAATCCTTGCCCATCCCGAGGGCAACGACGATTTTTTTGTCTTTTGTGACGTTCTATTCAAGGTCTTGTTTGTGTTCTTATGCAACGAGACAAGGTCATTGCTTACGCTTTGCATCAACTCAAGGTGCACGAGAAAAATTACACGACGCACGACCTCGAACTTGGTGCGGTCGTGTTCTCCTTGAAAATATGGAGACACTACCTTTATGGTACGAAATGTGTGGTCTTCACCGACCATAAAAGTTTACAACACATTTTCGACCAAAAGGACCTCAATATGAGACAAAGACCATGGGCCGAATTGTTAAGCGATTATGATTGCGAGATTCGCTACCACCCCGGGAAAGCGAATGTCGTGGCCGATGCTCTTAGTCATAAGAGTCATGTTAAATCCATCTTGCTCCATTGTGTCACCATTCAATCTGACCTCCAAAGCCGCATCTTCGACGCATAACACGTCTCCGTCACCGAGGATAACTTACACGACGAGATGTCGTGTGGCGCCGAACTCCAACTTGAAACCAAACGTAATGGCTTACTCTATTATTTGGACCGATTATGGGTTCCCGATCGTGACAATCTTCGCATGTTCATCCTCGATGAAGCTCATAAGTCATGATACTCTATTCATCCCGGCGCAGATAAAATGTATGCCGATCTTCGTACCATGTTTTGGTGGCCGGGAATGAAGAAAGATATTGCGGTGTATGTATCTAAATGCCTCACTTGCTCAAAGGTTAAAGCCGAGCATCAAAATCCATTTGGTCTGCTCGAGCAACCTCCGATCCCCGTTTGGAAATAGGAAGACATAGCCATGGATTTCGTTACTAAACTCCCCACTACTCAAAGCCGCAATGATAGTATTTGGGTAATTGTCGATTGTTTGACCAAGTCAGCTCATTTCATACCGTTCCGTGAAAAGTCCTCCGTAAGCGAATTAGCCCGACTCTATGTCAAGCACATCATTTGCCGCCATGGAACACCGTTGACCATTATCTCCGATCGTGATGGTCAGTTTACCTCTCATTTTTGGAGATCATTGCAAACCGCCTTGGGTACCCGTATTGATCTAAGCACCGCTTATCACCCGCAAACCGATGTTCAATCTGAGAGAAAGATCCAAACACTCGAAGATATGCTCCGCTCTTGTATACTAGACGTTGGTGGAAATTGGGATACTCACTTACCACTTGTAGAGTTTTCCTACAATAATAGTTTTCACACTAGTATTGGCATTGCACCCTTTCAAGCTCTTTATGGCCGGAAATGTCGTTCCCCAATTTGTTGGAACTAGGTTGGTGAATCGCAAATCACAGGTCCCGAGCTTGTTCAAGAAACTTCCGATAAAATCGCTCTTATTCGTCAAAATCTTCTTGCCGCTCGTAGCCATCAAAAGAGCTACTCCAATAAGCACCGTAAACCTCTCGAGTTCAATGTAGATGATCGTGTTCTCCTTAAAGTATCTCCTTGGAAAGGGGTAGTTCGTTTTGGCAAGAGGAATAAACTGTCTC
Organism: Bidens hawaiensis; assembly: GCF_021521415.1. Classification (NCBI taxonomy): domain Eukaryota; kingdom Viridiplantae; phylum Streptophyta; class Magnoliopsida; order Asterales; family Asteraceae; genus Bidens; species Bidens hawaiensis. The sequence continues at coordinate 207,723 of NW_027494598.1, forward strand.
CTCGTTTTGTTGTCCCGTTTAAGATCGTTGAAAGGGTTGGTAAAGTTGCTTATCGTCTCGACCTACCCACTGAGCTTTCCAATGTTCATCCAACTTTTCATGTTTCCAACCTCAAGAAATTCTTAGCCGAGGGGAACCTCCATATACCCCTCGATGAAGTGCAAATTGATGAATCTATGCGTGCTATCGAGAACCCTAATGAAATCATGGATCACATGGACAAGGAAACCAAGCGTAGCCGTATTCCGCTTGTCAAAGTTCGTTGGGAATCTAAGCGTGGTCCCGAGTTCACTTGGGAACGTAATGATCAAATGGAACCCAAGTACCCGCACCTCTTCGTTACGGCTTAATTCCTAATTTCGGGATGAAATTTCCTAAAGTAGTGAATGCTGTAACATTTCGGGTTTTCATTTTTTTATATTCTTGTATATATACCCGACCCGTTTAAGGGTTCGGGTCACTCATTTAATAAAACCGACACATTTATTGAGTATTTTTATTGTTTTAGTTTTATTATTTAATAGTTTAAATATTCAAACTTACAAGAACTTGACAATTTCCGCCCAAACTCAAACTTTAACCCATTCTCGTTTCCACCTATAAACTCCAGTGACTCATTATGTAAATTATGATATTATAAATTAACATATTATATTTAAAATTAACCCCTAACCCATCTAACCGGTCCAACCAGACCACCCATGGACCCAACCCAACCCGGCGCACCAGAAATCCTTCAAAACCTCCAATTCCCGCTAGTTTATGACCGATTATGTTAGGAAATTAGCATATTCCATCGAATAAACGCTTAACCGATACTCAATTATAGTAAACGCGTGTTAATTTGTCCGTAATTTGACCAATAACCATTTTTAAGCCTAAACAAACCCTAATTTGTGATCTTATATAAACCCCTCGTTACGAATATATTAAACTCACAGAAACCCTCTTCTCCTCGTCGCCAACTTTCCCCCTAAAGCCAATTTGATTTACACTATCATCCCGTCACTTAAATTACCCTTCCCTTGGCCGCAACTTGTTGGATCAATTTCACCATCGTACCAAGCGTTATAATTCAATTAAGAGGTACGGCTAGAATCGCGATTTGTGATAGATAAATAGCCCCAACTTGGTTTAATCAAACATGGATCAGATTATCCAATTGGATAATCTAGGGTTCATATCCTCTTTTAATTATGTTTATATATTTTCGGTTTTGTAATGTTAAAAAATTGATAGCTTGGCTCAGTTGGTTTGGTACACAAATAACCATGGCTGGGTCGCGGGTTCGAGCCCAACCCAGCCCGTTTTTAGCATTTTTTTTCTTTTCTTTCTTTGTTACTTTATTTGCTTAATATCTTTTAACATTAATTATTCCCTACACCATTAAACATTTAAATATTATAAACCGACACATTGAGCCATTTTTCCATCATCCTAAAACCGGTTTTGTTAACTTTCATTATTACTATTAATATTTATTATTATTATTATTATTATTATTACGATTATTATTATTATTATTATTAATATCACTATTATTACTTATTAATTATTATCATTATTATCACAATTATTATTATTATTTAGTAAATACCGTTATAACTAACAAAAATATATCTAATATCGAATCTCAAAACCCGTCATAAATATTAGTATTTTGCTATGATTATATTTAATTCTTGTTATTAACATCTAGGAATATTTGTCTGTGAACCTCGATGAGCTTGACCGTTTTCCATCATAGCATTTTCTTTTATTATCTCTTCCTTGTTTATCCTACTCTATAAAGGTAAGTAAATTCACATTCCCCTTTTTACCGCTTTACAAATTTTAGGGACGTTATGCGTTCAAAAATCACTTTATTGTTTTCACTACAATTCCGATATATGCATTATTGAAATTGCTCGATTAGTTGATACGTGTGAATGTAATAATGTGTTTACTTTTTTGTTGTGGTGGTTGGTATCTCATCCTCATCCTCATCCTCATCCTCATTAGTATGATCATACGCCGTCGGAGTAAACCGTTATCAGTACGATTCGGTTGAAAAGACAACTTTATTTATTGTTATACTAGTTGTAGTGATTTACAATTATCGCATGAAATTGTCTTTTATTATTATATATACTCAAAAACTGTGGTTTACTTGCTCAACTTTATGTTGACAAAAATATATATATATTCACGCATGACGCAGGTAGCTTTATCGGATGAAGCAAGTATTGGAAGTTAGATAAGACCTTAGGTTGATTGATGAATGAAGAGCACTTTTATTTTAAGTTATTTATGTTTCGAATATTTTAATGTAACGGTATTTCTTTTGAGAAAATGTTTGTGCTTTTGAATCTTGATATATGAATGAATAATTTAGATAGTGATACGTGTATTTTACTTAGTGTCTTTCGAGCTATGATACAATCAATGTCGCGCCCCGGCATGTTCTGCCGTAGGTTGGGGAGTGACACTTGCTTCGTTTGATCATTAAACTCCATCATTTAGGTTTGAATCTCTTTCTTGACCACACATTTAGTTTTTTGAACACTCTTATTTGGACATTGAATTTTGGAACTTGGATCTTTGATTGTAATCTAACTCGTAACCAGCTTGTCTTCTTTCAGTCCAATTCTTTGAAGATCCCTACCTGCAAAATTCTTCATTGCAACGATAGCTCGTTTACCGGGACTTGTTATCTTTAGGCTAATATTGTACAATCGATTCTTGGTCCTAGTCTGTGACACTCGTCAATTTCAGGTTAACTCCGTTAATCCAAACTCTGTCAATTCAAACTTAAGATCACTTGATCTATAACGCACATCTCATTACATTTAAACTAGGGTTTAAATGACGCTTGACAATCACTACACATGTAGCCTTTCGGGATTGCACCGAAACGCACACGAGTCGACTCAAACCGTTGGTGAACAAACAATAAATATCATGAACAAGTATTTGATAATTATTTGTTACTTGGTGTTTATGTGTATGAAGTTTATTATGAATTATATAAACTAATTGTGCTAGAATTTAACTAGATGAAAATTTAGGGTGCAATGTGTAATTTCATTTAATAAATAATACTTAAACAAATTATTTATCCCAACCCTAATTCCCCCACCCTTGTTCACGGCTGCTCCCCCTCCCCTCTTCACCATTCACGGCCGATCTTCACACACACATACACATACAAGTGTTTTTCAAGGTCCTTTGAAGGAATCAAGGTGCTAGCTAGATAGTTTACACTCTCTCTAGTCTATTTGTTGATTTAATTGCATGATTTAGCTTAATAAACATAAACCCTAGATGTTAAAATCATTGATTGTTGATAGATTATGAGTCAAGAGGGTTGATTGCATGGTTAATTGTTCATAGGTTAATTGTTTATTGAGTTTTGATGAAAACTGATGCTGGACAGATTATTGAATTCGTGTTTGGACAACTGTAACTCGATGTTAATATTATGTTTTTATGAGATTGTAGATTCTACAGTATACTAGGTCGAGTCTAGTTTCTGAAAAGTCCAAGTTTGTAATTTTTGGAGGTATAAAAGTCTGTTTTTATTATTTTATAAAACTGTTGTGCAAGGCTGATTTGGGAGACCTGCTGTTAGGCTGTTTTGCGACTAAGATATCTCATAAAATACAAGACTAAATGGGTTGGTTCCACTTCTGAAAGAAAATACATTGAGTTAGGAACCTAACCCAATTGGTCTTGCATTAATTGGATTTTTCATTTAACAGGAATAACAAATAACATTCTGTTGCGCATGATAATGATTGCTGTGTGTTTGCTGTGATGTTTTGATCTTTGTGATAAAACCGTATATGATAAAAATATAATAAAAATAGGTTTAGAAACCAAACTCACGTGTGCTTCTGTGATGATTTTTGGTGATTTATTTGACTTGTTAGAATTTATTAATAAGAGTAATCTTGTCGAGTGAAAATCTGCATGGATAATTTAGCTGCTGTATTATTTAAATTGTCACGAAGAGTGCATAACTGATCGATGTTTGCTATGTTTTGACCAAATTGCCCTTGTGGGGCATAATTTCTAGTAATGTACAATGTTAATACTTGACACTTAAGTAGTTGTTCACACATGTAACGTATCACCAACGTGTTTGTCGAGTCGCACTTATTTCACAAACGAAACACGAAACGCATCTCATGCATAAGTTGTATGTGTCGAGTCTAGGGACTCACTCGTAGTTTAAACACTTAGAAAATCTCGTTTTTGTTTTTAAAACACTAGTGGGGATTTTCTGTGACGCACGCCTTTTTCTCGGATCTTTTTGGTTATCTTCGCAAATAGTGAGTTTCACGTCCCCTTTTACTCTTTTTAAACGCTTTTATTTGGGGGAGATAACATACTCCAACACTGTAGATTTTGTTTAGTTTTTATATATCACTTGTAAGGCTAAGTGGCAAACAAACCAACCAAAGTCCTTCATAACATCGAACCGGTTAATATTTGGATAATAGCGAGTCACTGTTGAGTAGTACTACTGGGTTTGACAAACCCCACCCAACTCTAAACTCGACTGTAGGTCGAGTGGGTGTAATTTTGGCTAACACATTACCATGGTCGTGGTTGACATGGTGGCAAGGCAATTGATAAACAGTCAGCTTCGGTGTCGAACACTTAGTAATACTTGTTGATAGGTTAGCTACCTATTGATATATAAATTGACTTAACACTATCTGGTAACGCAAACGCAAACGCAAACGCAAACGCTTTGTTTATATAAACTTGTGAACTCACCAACCCTGTGTTGACACTTTTAGTATGTTATTCTCAGGTAGCTGAGGCGGGGCGCGGTGTTTAGGACATGCATTCGCTAAACATCATTGTTTTAAAAACTGCTTTTAATTTTAGTCTTGACAACTTGTGTTTTTAAGTCGTCCTGTGTGGCGCAACTGTTTTGGTTTATGATTTACGCTTCCGCATTTTTACTTAAGACTTGATGTCTTGGATGTTTGAAAACTTTATTTTTATTGTTTGATTATAACTAATGATTCCGATCCTGTTAGTTCACACTCTCTGACAGTAAAACTCCGTTAGTGGATTTTGAGGGTGTGACAAAGTCACCTTCATCAAAAGCTTACCTGTATCATATTTAATGGTTAGCGAATCGTGTTTCATGTGCATCTCGCATCCACCTTCTGTTGCTTGACTAAGACTTATGATATTGCACTGTAGGCTCAGAATGTAGTAGACATCGGTCAACAGGCGCTGCTCCCTCGTTTTCCCTTCAATTAAGACCGACCCTTTCCCCGAATATCAATATAAGATTCATCAATGAACTTCACCTTTCCCGTGACTTGTTCATTCAATTCATAAAAAATACGCTTTATTACCCGTCATGTGATTCGATGCTCTAGTTGTCGAGATACCAAACATCTTTCTCTATCGGCTCGGTTTTGAAACGCTTTGAAATCACCCTGTCTTCATTCGGAAAAACAGTTTTCTGATCACCTTTTATCATAAATAAAGATGGATCAAAATCATCAACTTTGTTTCAATTAGATTCTTCCATTTTCTTCATACGTTCCAGACATGTAGACTCAAAGTGACCGAACTCATCACAACGGTAACACTGAACCTGTGACATATCCTTCCTTCTCCATTGACGATCATTCGATCTTCTTTGACCCGTATACCTTGACCCACGATGTTGACCATCTCGGTTATCACAGCCATCTTGATCCTCATCCTCTTGGTCTTGATCTCCAGTTTCCCAGCCTTTTCCACTTCCCTGTGAACTCCTTACCTCGGCTACCGGACTGATCATAGGAATTGCTTTTGTAACTACTTTCTGACCGATTGAAAAGTAACTGACCTTGTGAATTTGAAGCGTGTTCTGTCACACCCCGACTTAAGGCATAGGCGTGTGACCAATAGTTGGTACATGTTTTGTAAATATATCAGAGTTGTAAGTTTGTTTTAGCGAAAGTCTTTAATATAATTTATTCATTGATAAAATACCGGGTTAAAATACCCAATTAATGTTTACAAAACTTTATTTGAGAAGATGTATTCTTTTCAGCAGAAGTCTTTAATAAAATATTATTATATTGAAAACTCGGGTTTGTATACACGTTTGTTAATTCAAATAGCTGTCTTTTAGAAAACATAATTCTTTTTAATATTTTAATATAAAATATCTGAGCCACCAGATAGCATCTAATGACTATATCTCCAATCTTCTATCATGTCTTGCTTGTCTGTTCTAACCTCCTTGTTTTTCTGTAAAATGGGTTAGAAAATACGTCAGCACACAACTGGTGAATGACGCTGACTCTGTAAAAAATCTTTTCAATACAAATGTGTAATCAACAATAATACCTTTGTGACTATTCATCAGGCACCCAACTTAATTGGGATAAAATTACCCTAAGTACATGTACAATTAATCATATACACAATATCATTTCTCTGAACAGTCTCGTAGACTTCCAGAGGCATGTTGGATGATATGCATGGCCTCGGGGAAACTCCGAGTCACCATGTATAAATGGATCCAGACACATGTATACTTTTAATCAGAGCGGCCGTTTCTTATTATTGTAACTCAAGGTTTTAAGGATTCATAGATCCTATGCATACATTCTAACTCTAAAAGAGTTTGTAAAAGTTTATAGCGTATTCATCTTTTCTGTTTATGATCAGTTTCTGATACTGATTTATGTTTTCTAATATCTGCTTCTTGATTTGTTACCTCGGACCTATAGTATGAGAATAACTTTTGTATAAATAACTAGATCATTGATCTAGCTTCAGACCTTTAGTCTGTTTTGTATAGCTTTAACCTTGATATAATCATTTGTTTATAAAACATTTGGACATTTAGTCCCTTTTTGTTTCTTTACCAATTATATGCTACGTTTCTTCTCCAGGAAGAAATATCTATACTGAGTTTCTTTTTCAAGAAGAAACATTAATTTAACTGTAATCTTTTATATGAATATTATATTTCTTAATCATAAAGAAATACTATTTTAACTATACCCCTTGTATGTACATGCTTACGTTTCGTAATCAAGAAGAACAACATTTTGACTATAACCTTTGCTTAAGAAAAGTTATATTATGCTTAATTGTAATCAAGGTTCGGGCTTACCTCCCGACTATGGCCTAAGTCATTTATAATAATAAAATAATAACTTAGACAGAAAACCTACCTCACACTGGTATTCAGAGTTAGATATTTATCACCTATCGAGCAACACTTCTACTCTATATCGCGTATCGAGGCTTAAGCCGTAAGAATGTCAAAGCTTGGCACGTACGAGACTGGCACACAAAATGATGTAGAAACAGAAAGTATTATAGAGAGAGAAAGATTTGGTGTGTGGGAAATGAGTCGTGAGCTCCTCCTTTTGTAGCTGATTTTGGGTCCCATCGCTATATGCGGTGGAGCCTTCCCTTAAGCCATCGTGTATCGCGATGACAGGTGATTGACACGTGGCATGGTGACTCAGCCCTAGCGTCTGTCACGTGTCACCTGGATGCGACACGTGTCGCTGAGTCATAACGGACCATTGCTTATCGCGATGGCCTTGTCTTGAGCTCATCGCGTATCGCGATGGGTTTCTGGATTCATATTTTTTTTACTTTTGGTTCTTCATCTATAGTACCTTGTCATGTCTTGGTCTAACTTTCATTTTCCAAAAACAATAAGGCGGCTCTCAAGCGGCTCGCAATGATGCGAGGGTGCGAAGTGCAAAGTGCGCCATCAAAGCGTCACATTGCGCCCAACGCCCTTCGCCGTCGCCATCTCCATCGTCCTCGTCCTCCCCCGAGCCCGTGCTCGTGTGCGTCGGGTGATACGCACCCTCCGCTAGGACCACTAAATGCATGCTTGGCATAAAAGACTATTACTATGGAAACTCCATCTCTTATAAGGAGCTTCCAAATTTATCCCACTTTTTATGTGGGATGGAATTTATCTTCCTTATTTATACTCAGGTGGAATGCTTTCACTTTCTTCCATCCTTCCATGTGGGATGAATTTCCTTCTCCATTTCCTTTCTATGGAATTATCTTATGTAATATTTTTATTTCCTTATTTTTATTTTCTTATTATTTATCTTGAATATTTTTGGTCCTTTATCTTTATAAAAACGCTCTTGCAATTTTATTCTTCTTCGCATCAATAACCGCACCCTCATTCGGTTGAACAACTTCCCATAACTCTTGATCATCTAAGATCGCTTCCACCACAATCGGCCATGTGATGTAATTAGTTCCGTTCAGCTTTGGAACCTGTAACGATATCCCCCACTCGCTTTGGGTTGGATTATCGGCTCTTCTTTGTCACCCACCATTAACGTCGTCGAACACCCTTGCTCCACTACGTTGGAACAAATACAAACCAATAAGTCCCAAACCTCTTTTTAGAACCGAACACACTTTCCAAACCTTGGTTAAAACATAACTCGTTTAACCCAATTAAATACGAACTCAGAATTGAACCGACTTGTCCAACCCAAATATAATATGAATTTATTGAACTCCTTGTTCAATTCAAACTCAATCTCTGGGAACAAAAATATTTTGACTAAAAAAGTATCACCTTTTTTTAAACTTTTTGTATAATCATAAAACGAAAAAATCCACATAATCAAAGAACTTCTGCTTCTAACAAATTTATTCCATTTCTTTTGTAACCCACTGCTCGCCTTTTGACTTAGTGATAAACCTTAAGAATTCACGTCTTGTATGTAATCACAAAATCAAATATCACGAAAACAGAAACGTGAGAAACTACTTCCGTACAAAAAACCGCAATGCCTTAAGGAACCTGCTTGTTTTCCATGTTTACCGCACCCGACCTTGATTCCGAAACCCGACTTGGTTCCGTTATTCACCGATTGATAGCTTCTCCTCAGGCCACCACTTGCCACCAATTGATTATCGATTTCTTGAACTTGGCTATGATACCAATTCAAGTCTCGGATCGATAATCAACACATGAATTAAACGACTAACTCTCGTTTATATTAATCAGAACATCTCACTCAAAAAACTGATTACAAACCTTAAACCCTAACTTGGTTTGACTCTTGATGAACTCTAACTCGGTTACACCAACTTCACACTCTAATGTTTAGCCATAGCTCGGTTTATATAGACTAACCTAACTTGCTAGCCAAGACATTACCAAATATAATAAAACCCTAATTCTTGGGTTGGGCCTTACACTCGGGCCAAACAACAATTGATCCAACACAAATAAAATTTGGTTTTCTCGAGGTTTATGGAAAAGGCAATATCAATGAACGTGAAAACTATTTTTGTTTAACGTTTATGTTTTACAAAAACTTATAATATCATGTCTTTAAGCTAAATAATTTATACATTAGTATTAGTGTAATACTATATGTTAGATTTGACTAGGGCATTTGTTTGTGTTCATTATATTTTACTATACTTTGCTGAATTGTAACCTTTGATTGTTTTGTATAATGAAAGTTTGTTTTGCTGATAAAATATTTGTTTGACTCGTTTTTCTTAATACTTATTATGTATTTCTAACTATTGGTCGACTAGTTGTGCCTGCTCCTCATAATATAATAGTCAAAGTAGTAGTTGTACTGCTATCAAAGTTGATCTTATGAGTTTGAAATATTATTGAGAATTTATGTGATCGATCGTTTGTGAGAACAAAGTAGAAACAAAGTATGTAAACAGACAATAGGCCATGATATCTCGATTTTGTAAAACAACGCTAAATCCAGACATTTAAGTCCGATAGCGAAATAGTACTGTGAGTTAAGGGTGAAAAGAACCCCCACCAAGAAGCGAAATAGAATATAAAATTGTAAGCTCCCAATCAATGGGAGGAGCCTAAAGCTCTGACTGTGTGCCTGTTGAATACTGAGCTGGCGACTCATAGGCAGTGACTTGGTTAAGGGAACCCACTGGAGTCGTAGTGAAAATGAGTCTTCATATGGCAGTTTTCATTGCTTACGAACTCGAACTTGGGCGATCTATCCATGACCAAAATGAAGCTTGGGTGAAACTAAGTGGAGGTCCGAACTAACTTGTAAGGCCCCGTTACCGGTACACTACATTTGGTGTTGGATTTACTCATAAACGCAGTTCTAAATATCAGAGTTAATTAAAACTTTACACGGAATATAAAACTTCAACCATAAAACATTACATAACTTTTAAATCTTGTCTTATCAAACATTCATAGTCATTTAAAAACAAAACATAGTCTTTAAAACATCATAACATTCCCCTGAGACGCCGGTGTCTTCAATTCGATGCCATGTGTCCTCGTCAAGCGAACTGACTCAGTCTACCCGCCTGCGTGCATACTAAAAGTCAGCTACGCTGAGTGAGTTCTAGTTAATCACACATTATACAATACATACACTTGCCTTCAATTATGCATCCGAAGATACATAATAATTACTTTACTAATTTACCTTTATTACATAAGTCATACATACGTTCGTACTTTAATACTTTCATACTATATAAATTACTGTCCTTTTCTATCTTAGATATTATTAGGGTCTGGTCCCTCTTTCCTTTATCTATCTCAGATATTATTAGGGTCTGGTCCCTTTCTTGTCTATCTCAGATATTATTAGGGTCTGGTCCCTTTTTACTTCTCTATCTCAGATATTATTAGGGTCTGGTCCCTCTTTCTTCATCTTCGTACATACCGTCTTTACATACCCATAAGTACTCTCCTTGTTGCATCAACACGCAACCTAACCCACGAAGCGAAGCATCAGTACAAACAACCAAATCCTCGTCACCATCGGGTAAAGGAAGGATTGGAGCCTGCGTGAGTCTCTTCTTTAACTCCTGAAAAGCCTCTTTTTGAAACTTACCCCAACTGAATACTATCGACTTTCGGGTCATACCGGTCAACGGTGCGGCTATCTTGGAGAAACCTTCAATGAATCTCCTATAGTAGCCAGCTAACCCTTAGAAGCTTCGTATATCAGTCGGGTTCTGCGGAGTCTTCCAATTGGTTATCGCTTCAATCTTAGCTGGGTCCACGGTAATCTTTTCAGGATTAATCACATGACCTAGAAATTGCACTTCTCGCAACCAGAACGCGCATTTCGAAAACTTAGCATACAACTTCTCTTTCTTTAGAATCTCCAATACTTCCCTTAGATGCTCGTCATGATCAGACTCGCTTTATGAATAAATCAATATATCATTGATGAAGACGATAACCGACTTATCCAACATTGGCCGACACACCCTATTCATCATGTCCATAAATGCTGCGGGAGCATTTGTTAGACCGAATGACATCACGAGGAACTCATAGTGTCCATACCGCGTCCGGAACGCTGTTTTAGGGATGTCTGTCTCTTTCACTTTCAACTGATGATAGCCTGATCTGAGATCTATTCATGAGAACTAACTTGAACCTTGCAGTTGGTCAAACAGGTCATCGATCCTAGGCAAAGGATATCTATTCTTTACCGTAAGCTTATTCAGCTCGCGATAATCCATGCACATTCTCATGCTTCCGTCCTTCTTCCTCACGAATAACTCTGGTGCGCCCCACGGGGAAACACTTGGCCTTATGAAACCCTTGTCTAGGAGTTCTTGCAGTTGGGACTTCAATTCTTTATCTCAGACGGTGCTAGACGGTAAGGCGCTTTCGCGACGGGTTGGGCTCCTGGTACTAAATCTATCTGGAATTCTATCTCTCGCTCCGGTGGCAACCTCGGAAGATCCTCTGGGAATACTTCTGGGTAGTCGCACACGATAGGAACATCTTTCATTTCTTTCGTCTCGGCCGTGGCATTGACAATATACGCCAGGTAGGTACCGCACCCTCGCCTTAACAAACCCTCGGCTTTTATCATCGAAATGACATTAAGCCCAGAACTTTCCTTATCACCATAAACCGTCACTACACTACCATCCAAAGACTTTAACCTTATCATCCTACTCTTACACACGATCTGAGCTTCATACTCAGACAGCCAATCCATTCCCAATACCACATCGAACCCTCCCAAGGTCATAACGTACAAGGTAACAGGGAATTCATATCCCTCTAACTCTATCTTACAGTCCTTAACCATTTTCATTATTTTAACCGAAGTGTCACTAGTGGTTTCTACTATAAAAGTTTAAGACACTCGGCAACATTTCATTTTAGCTAATTTACTAAATGGAGTAGCTACGAAACTTTTATTCGCACCCGAATCAAATAATACAGAAGCAGAAATACCGTTTACTAGAAATGTACCAGTCACAACATCCGGAATCTGTTTAGCCTGTTCCTGAGTCAGCATGTAGGCTCTAGTTCTTGGCCTGGCTTGATCAACATCCTTCTTCCCACTACCTCCAGCTTCACCCTCGGTGCATTCTCTAGCAAAGTGGCCCATCTTTCCGCACTTATAACATGCGGACTTGGAGGTACAATCTGGGGCATAATGTCCCACTTTTCCACACTTATAACATGCATTCGACCCTAGCCTGCACTCTCCTCCATGAGTCTTACCACACTTATGACACACATCAGATCCTTTACCCCACTTGCACTCACCACCGTGCATCTTACCACACGTCTTGCACGATCTCTTCTCCCACACTTTCTGCTTCTTATCCTTGGAATTCCACAACTGAGTGCCAGGTCATTTGACATTGACCCACTTCTTATCTTTCTTCTCTTCTTCCACCACAATATCATCCGCGACCAGGTCTGCATAAACCATCTCTGCAACCTCGACAGCAGAGTCAAAGGTAGCAGGTTTACTTGTCCTGACTAGCATGCGGACTTTTTGTGGCAATCCTCTCACATCACACTTGATCCTTTTAGCCTCAGTGTTGACCATATCGGATACCAACCTAGACATTTGGTTGAACTCGGTGGTATACTCACGACATGTCATCGTTCCAGCTTTCAAGTTCAGGAATTTCATCTCCGCCCCCTCAACCTCGGCGTCAGCACAAAACTTCTTCATCACTAACTCCTTTAGATCCTCCCACTTCATAGCCTTGATCTCATCTTGACTCTTTCTCTACTCAACGGATTCCCACCAGTACATCACCTCATCACCAAAGGATTGGGTGGCGTATCCGACGGCTTGGTCAGGGCGACACTCGCTGATTCAGATAATTTTATCCATAGCGGTTATCCATTGGAGAGTAGCGATTGCGTCTCCCAAGCCAGTCAGCTTTTACGGATCACATCCTTTGAAGGACTTATAGTTGCACCCACCTCGACCCCTTTTATTTTCACCGACTTTCACAGAATTAACCCCACTCGAGGCCTCCCTCTCTTCTTCCTCATCTCTCCTACCATCACCACCTGCCCCTCCAGCAGTTCTTTCACGGCTTCCAGCAGACCCTCCCGGAGTAATATTCTTCACAACAGTGGCTACAACTTGAACAATAGCTGCCTGAATTGCGGGATCCAGTCGAACCCCTTTGTTGTTGACCGGACCTCCTCCAGCTGCACTCCTTTCATCTCTGGTGTTGGAAGCTGTCTCAACCGAAGGTCGTTGGGCACGACGAGGCCTGCCACGTCGTCCAGTGCGAACTCCCGCTCCTACATTTCCTCCCGTTCCAGCCATCGTATTCTAAAAAGGGAAAACACAAACATCATCACTTAAGAAACTATTTAGTACAAGGATAGTAAGGATAACAGGTAATAACAGTGGCCAGCTGTGATTAGCTGATCACGTTACCTTCCGTGTCCTATACACTTCCTTTTATGAGTCCATTTGTGCTGATTCTACTTAAACAGTTAGTCAATCAAAACAATCAATTAATCATATCCCTATCGTTCACATATCCTTTCTTTATCAATTAACATACATCATTTGATCATACATCTTACATTTGCTGAGCTTGCTTAAGCGACACATGGCATTGTTGAACTGGCATCTTCTTTCTTTTCTTACTTAAATCCCATTCTCGGTTCGAGTCTAAGAATGTAGGATGCTTATTTCTCTCGAACTTTGCTCTGATACCAACTTGTAAGGCCCCGTTACCGGTACCCTACATTTAGTGTTGGATTTACTCATAAACGCAGTTTTAAATATCATAGTTAATTAAATCTTTACGCGGAATATAAAACTTCAACCATAAGACATTACATAACTTTTAAATCTTGTCTTATCAAACATTCATAGTCATTTAAAAACAAAACATAGTCTTTAAAACATCATAACATTCCCCTGAGACGCCAGTGTCTTCAATTCGATGCCATGTGTCCTCGTCAAGCGAACTGCCTCAGTCTACCCGCATGCGTGCATACTAAAAGTCAGCTACGCTGAGTGAGTTCTAGTTAATCACACATTATACAATACATACACTTGCCTTCAATTATGCATCCGAAGATACATAATAATTACTTTACTAATTTACCTTTATTACATAAGTCATACATACGTCCGTACTTTAATACTTTCATACTATATAAATTACTGTCATTTTCTATCTTAGATATTATTAGGGTCTGGTCCCTCTTTCCTTTGTCTATCTCAGATATTATTAGGGTCTGGTCCCTTTCTTGTCTATCTCAGATATTATTAGGGTCTGGTCCCTTTTTACTTCTCTATCTCAGATATTATTAGGGTCTGGTCCCTCTTTCTTCATCTTCGTACATACCGTCTTTACATACCCATAACATACATACTTTCTTTAATCATTTATACATACTCATATATTGTACATATATCTATCATACACATTCATCTATCATAAACATACCTCCCTTGTTAGCATGTGCAATATCCGAAGATCGTTCACATACCGACAAGCTTTCATTCACATTTAAGATATACATACATAACATATAAACCATATAAGGCATACACTTACCAGATAAGGTAAGTGTATTAACTATCACATCGAGTATGCACACAGCCCCGAAAACATAACAAGGAAATGGGGCTAGAAACTCACCTGAATGCGGTTACGTTCACCGTTTATGGTAATCCCGTTCTTAAGTTGTGCACGACTAACTGTATAACAATTACACGTATCAGTTAACTATTACTACTCGTATCGTATTTCTATCTTTATATAACCCACAACGAACGGGGGTCCGGGGGCAGCGCCCCTGGCAGCTTAAGCTGCCAGGTCAGCTTGGAAAAATTTTATTTTCATTAACAGTCTTAACACATTTTCTATTAGGATTTTAATTTAATTTCTAATTTGTTAACTCATTCTTCATAACGTATTAAGTCTGATTCGCTATTTGATTCGTTACCAAACTTAACTTAAGCGAACTTAGTTACTGGCGAAGTTAACATCAGCGAATTTAGCTACTGGCGAAGTTAACATCAGCGAATTTAGCTACTGGCGAAGTTAACATCAGCGAACTTTGCTAGTAGCGAACTTAACCAGTGGCGAACTTAACATCTGGCGAACTTAACTATCAGGCGAAGTTCACAGTTGGCGAACTTGTCTGGCGAACTTGCTTGCAAGTGAACTTGCGTGCAGGCGAAGTTGGCTTGCAGGCGAAGTTGTTCAGTAGCCGCCGCTGTTCGTCTTTAATCACCAAAATCATCTTCGTTTCATCAAGAAATTCTTGGATATGATGTTAACCGAACCCATGATCATTCCCATGGTATTGTTCGGGTAAAACTTGGCCCGGAAAGACATAAAGTTTGGACCTTTAAGCTAAAACGTTCAAAACTAGATCTTAGGGGTTCATTTAATCGAGCCGCATAGGTTTATGGGTTCATTAGCGTCGTTTTAGCATCAAGTTTACAACTTTACGTTTCGTTTATACCCGATCTATTCTCGTTCTAAGTTTCAAGGCTAAACGCTTATAAAACGTAAACTTTAAAGGGTCAAGAACATACCTTTAGTGCTCGTTTGGATCTCGTTTAACTTGTTTATGAACTCTAGATCTTGTATATAGCTCGTGTAATAAAGATCTACTCGAACTAGCGCCCACTCGATCCCGAACCTCGCTCAAACCTCTCGGCCGTGTATATGTGTGTAAGTGTGTGTGTGTTCTTGAGTGTGTAGAGAATAAGATGGAAGAAATGAGGGTTTAGGGTTTTAGGGTGGTTTAGGGGAGTATTTAATATTACTAAGGCCCATGGACCCTAAGCCCATCTTATCCATAATCCCATCTTTATTAATTCAAGCCCATGATCTTTTTTTATTAATTATTAACGCGAAATCACTAAACGTAACTTTCTTTATTAAATATGAAAATTTTAGGATGTTACATAACTGATGTTGAAGAATCAGTGGATGAGTTGTCACTCATACCCAGAGCTAACTGGTTCTACCTAAAATGCGTTGAGGCGTGACAGTTGACTAGACATCTATAGGGGTAAAGCACTGTTTCGATGCATGTCATGAGAGCGATATCAAATTGAGGCAAACTCCGAATACTAGATATGACCTTAAAATAACAAGCGTGAACCTTCAATTTTGTAAAATAAAATGAATTTTGAGAGTTGTTCTCTCCAATTTTAAAATTCTAACACTAGTTTCTAGTGACTCACAAGTCATACCATGTGTATCTCGTGTTCTTTCTCTCCTCTAAATACAAACACCATTATAAGAGAAATGTAAGAAACATAAACTATAGTTATTATTTTTAAACTATAGTTTAAAATATAATAATAATTACTATTCATTTTGTTGCAGTCTAATAAACTATAATAAAATAAACTAGAGTAATTAAAACTATAATAAATAATAATTTATATAGAGTAACATAATTACTTTAAAGTTGAGTATATTTCACTCTTTAAAAGTGGTTTTCATTTTAAAACTTTTACTAATCTTTAGCCACAGTTGATCGATGCTTTGAATTAAGCAAACACATGAACGTTGATGTGGCTAAAATAAAAAGTATGAGTATTAAAATATGAATAAACGAGATTTGAAACGTGACAAATTGATTTGTACAAGAAGAAATCCTTGAGGTACTATTCTATCATGAAGGCCATTTTAATATAGGGATGGTAAGCCGGTAATGTAATTAAAGTGTGAAATAGAAGGTTAAGGATTTAAATCTTCAATCCTTATAAAGCGCATCGTTTAATCGTTTAATAATAATAAAAAAAATTGTTCGACCATGAGTGTTTAAATGTTGTATGTAACTATGCACCATTACTAATTTACAACCAGTTAAATTTTTTTTGAAAGGTCGATTTTATAAGAAAAAAAGAAAAGGAAAACAACTAACAAGAAGCCCAAACATACAACAAAAGAAAATAGAAATATAGAATTACAAGTACCAACACTCTATAAAAGGAAATTCATGAAATTAAATTTGCACAATTTCTTCAATTCAAGACTCGATCTCTTACTAGTTGTTTCACTCACATGAAGGACATGTATTTGATGTCGTTCACCACTTTGAACATGTATTGCTAATAATATATCTCGGTTTTTGGGTCCCGCACTTTAAAATTTTAACAAGAGTTAATGCGATACAACATACATCACATAAAGTTTATGATGGTCCGTGTAAGCTTACAAAAGAATTTTCTAGATTCATTAATGCCATAAAAGATGGATAACTAGACCTTAATGGAACTAAAGTTTCATCCCTCATGGCTTACTAAAGTAAGTATTTTGTAGCAATTAATTTAATTAAACACAGAGGATGTTAATTTTAGTCTCTTAATAATTCATTTGTAAGCATTTATTAGAATCAAAACGAATTAAGAATAGACTTTGCTACATTGATCGCGTATATGTAATACAACATATGAAATACATATATGTAACAGGTGTTGCTAAACGTACCTCCTCCCAACTATTTTTACTAAACCTACGCTCTCTTTCAAATTAACATTAATACGATTTAAAATTTTTTGTTCTACCTTTTGCTATTTTGTTATATTTACCATCATTAGTTAATTTTTTTTTCCTATTCTTTTAAGGAAGGTTTTCTTATATATATATATATATATATATATATATAGGGAGGGGTTATCGTAAAAAGATGAGTGTGTCTAAAAAGTGTAAGAAGTGATCTGGTGCGTTGGATTGTGTGATATAATGGTTAAGATTCGTTGTAGTGTTTTTTCGGGATGTGTTTTATTTTTATACTTACTTTATAACACTCTAAGGGCATTATTGTCTACTGTGTTATATTAAATTTTGGAAACTATCAATCTACAATTAATAATTGCAATTTTTTAGGATAGATAAAATCAACAATTTAAAAAATCCAAAATTTTTACAAGTTCGTTTTGTTATATTATGCAGGTTGGTGCAAAACATCAACATTTTTCTTGATCATTCATCCAGGTTCACCATGTGGTATTAAAATTCTAATAATTATTGATGAACTAAAACACACTACATATATAAAACACAGTAATATTGCTTTAACATGAACTATAACACAATTTCTTTTTAATCAAGAATGAAATAAACTCTACTTTTTAACATAACCGAAACGGAAAACCAGCGGTTTAGTTTTGTGTTTTAACGTTAACAACATTGAAGAACTAAAACACACTACAGTTGTGAACTAAAACACACTACAGTTGTGAACTAAAACACAATTTCCTCATTTTTTTAAGAAAACAACATGTTCGATGTATGAACAAAAACACTCTGTGTATAAACTAAAACACTACGGTTATAAAGCTGTGGTTACACAATTAAACTACATAATGAACAATATATATGATAACCTGAAGAGGAAAACAAGTTCACAATTCATGATTGGTTCAAGAATAAAAAGATCACTAGAAAATTGTCATGAATTAGTAACAATAAACCAACTACATAAATTTAAAAACCCTAATTGATGCGTACATTTTATCATCTTCCCAATTCTCGCCATGATTGGTTCACAAGATTTTACACACCGACCTTTTATTACTACTCAACCATTAAATCGAAATCCCAACCGTAACCCACACCTCCTCCGCCACCACGGCTTCCAGCGTTGCCACCACAGACAAAGAAGCTACTGTCGCGTGCCGCACTTAACGCTACTGCCGATGTCGGTGTTTGATTGGTCAAAGAGGACATACAAGCTTCGCTGGAATAATTATTAACCATGTTAAGTGTCTACCGACGGAAAACTTACACTAGTCAGCAAATACGATATTTGGACTTGAAAACCCTTGCCGGTGGCAATCGCGTCAACGACCACCGCAGGTCAATAATCTCTTAGGTCTGGCAAAGGCTTTAGGGAGGCGGCGTAGTTCCAAATATGGTGGCGGCGTGAAGTTGATTGCTTTAGGGAGGCGGCGTAGTTCCAAATATGGTGGCGGCGTGAAGTTGATTCTGTTGCTGTGGATATGAAAAAGTCCAACATACGAGGCAATAAAAATATGGAAGTTAGTTAGTTACCACTAATTACATTAATTCCAAAAATAATAAAAAATATATTAATGATCCTACCCTTATGTATTTTAATCAATTCAATGGTCCAGATTTTTTCCTACACTTCTTACAAAAGTATTTCTTTTTATTTTAACCTTCCTCTCTCTCTATATATATATATATGTATGTATATATATATATATATATATATATATATATATATGATGAGTATCATTACAGAACTCTTAAATTATTTATTAACTTGAAGGAACCCTTGAAAACTAACGTTTTTTATAAAAAATTAATAAATAATTTAAGAGTTCTGTAATGATACTCATCCTATATAGGGTTAGTATCATTTAGGAACTCTAAAAAAGTTAAGAACTCTTAGGAACTTATAACAACCAAACATTTTTTTAATTTTTTTAATATATTAACATTATTTAAGAGTAGTTTTATCATCTTTTATATATAAATTTTTGATTGCATATATTAATAGCAAGTTTACATATGTGTAAAATTTATGTACTAACAAATTTATATATGTGTTAAAAAAACTAATTTTCAAAATTGTAATCGTAAATATAGATATAAAAAATGGCAAAACTACACACAAATAACATTGACATATAAATTTTTTTATAAAAAATGTTAGTTTTCAAGTTCTCTTTTTTGACAAAACTATATAGTTTTTAGTAAATAAAAACTATATATATATATATATATATATATATTATAAAACAATTTATAATTATTTTAAAACAAACGTTCTATTTTTTCTTTAAACCGTTTCTTTATCTTTATACTTTATTAATTTTAAATATTTAATAAAGTATTTTTTAAAAATAACTATAGAGATAGTTTACAAAAGCAGTTGTATTAGTTTTTAGTAAATAAAAAAAATTGAATAATTAATATATGGCTTGATCAATAAGTTTGATTATGTTCTCATGTGGCATTAATCCCATGCACATAATCCTAACGAAAAAAAAATCATATTGTCTTGATTTTTTTTTGTGAGGGTAAAGACATATGTGAATATAAAATATATAATAATTTTTGTATTATTTTATAAAAACATTATACCATTAATCTTTATATATGTTTTATCAAAAATATGAAGAAACTAGCTTGAGAAATATAATTTAAATGAGTTTTAGATTTTTCAAAGAAATGTTAGAGGAGGTAATATGTCAAATAAAATTGTTAAATGAATTGAAGGTATAGGAAATGGGGTATAACAAGTATATGAGGGATGCACATTTAGCCTAACCCATATGTAATATAATATTTATATATATGCAATATGATATCTTATAAACATGAAATAACAACTTATAACACGATTTTTTTAATAATTTACTATTATACTCAAGTTAAAGATAAAAAAAATACTTGATTTATGGTATAAATGTCTAACACATTAAAAGGTTGTTAACGCTTTAAAAAAATAAAATATAAGGGGTTTTTATTCTTTCATCCTTCTTGTATATGATGTTATTTTTTACCTAAATTTTAACAATAAGATTAAAAAAATACCGGTTGCGATATTACATATGTGTAATATTGTTGTACTAAATATATGTAATATTTTTATATTAAATATATGTAATAGTGTTGTATTTCATATATGTAATATAACAATAATGTTGTATTATATATGTGTGATATTGTTGTGTTACATATATGTAATAGTGTTATATTACATGTATGCAGTATAACAATATTGATATATTACACACACATATGTAATATAACACCATTATTACACATATATATGATATAATACTATTACATACATGTAATATGTCAAATATTCGACCTTGTTTCTCAACTATATTTTTAATTTTTTTTAAAGGTAACATTATAATAAAATAAATGACATTTTTTTAAAATAAATAAAACCATGTTTGAGTTTTCGCCAGTACTTTATTAGTTCTCAAGTTATTTCTTTAATGCAGAGTTCTCTTATGATCCTTCCCCTACATACACATGTAGTTTTATTATATAAACTAGCTTTTATTCCCCCTGTATTACGAGAGTTGTTTTACAATATTAATATTCATTTATAATATTTATATAATTTTTTGGGATTTTAATTTTATTTATTGTAAGAAAGTAAATAATATATTTAGGGTTTGATGAAAGAATGTTTCACAAATAAATGAGATGTTATAATCTGGTTTAAAAAATATATGAGTTTGGTGAGACCCATGACTTGCTTATTTTATTTTACTATAAAATTGGTTGTTAATTATAATAAATATCTATTTTAAAAAAAATAATTATTAATTTTTAGTATATCCCTATTTTATTGGATTTTCATATCAAATATTGGGTGTGATTAATTTTTAATTAATAAGATGTTATAACTCGTTTAAGGGCTATCTGGGTTTGGTAAGACCAATACCCGTGAATTTGGACACTTGATTTACAAATGAAACAATCTGATGACTTGAGAAAAAGTAGTGAACAACCAAATAATTTTAAAGATTTCGTTTATATATATATATATATATATTTAAGATAACATACATGTAGAACCTAAAATGATATATTCACAACTTATTGATGAATAACATGTAATAGCTTAGGTGAATTTTTATTAAAAGATTACAATAAATTAGACGATCAAAACTGTAATTTACTAAAAACAAAAGGGAAAAAATGGAAAAAGAAAGATAATATCTTATTAACCTAAATTGAGCTCCCGGTTTTCTCCCTCGACACTCTATATAAACCTAATTCCAGCCGTCATCCGTAGACAAAATTTTCTTCTACATTTCTCTTTGCAAATAAGCACCACTCTCTTTACTTTCATCACTTGTTTCAACGAAGCCACAAGTTGAGCACGTCTTTTGTCATCCCAAAGCATCCAAGAAGTTC
This sequence comes from Bidens hawaiensis, assembly GCF_021521415.1. Lineage (NCBI taxonomy): Eukaryota > Viridiplantae > Streptophyta > Magnoliopsida > Asterales > Asteraceae > Bidens > Bidens hawaiensis. The sequence continues at coordinate 229,875 of NW_027494598.1, forward strand.
CCGATTGGCTAGAATAGGTTAGTTAACAACCGATTTTCAACATACCATCTAGCAACTAACGTGCCTATCATACCAAAATACCCAACTGAAATTCCGACCAGTGGCAGTTAATCGGAGGCTAATAGCGAGTTATACAACATTGCTTTTAAGTAAATCGTGAAGCGATATATCAAGCGACCGTCTACAAAAGAATGAATAAATAAATAAAGTAATAAAAGAATGAATAAAAAAAAAGTAGGAAGCAAAGAGTAAAACAAATGAAGGTTTAAAAAAAATGTGTAATAGAAAGCAAGGAAGGAAGCAACCTGAGACTAATGAAATAAAAGCAAAGCTGGTAGGTATTATAATATACATTACTCACTCCTCCTCCTTCATCTCTCTCTCTCATACATACCTTTACGCCTCTGTCTTTCTCTTTCTCTCTCTTTAAATAATAATAATAATAATAATCCCCCCCCCCCCACAATGCATGTATGTATTATAGATTAATTGTATTCTATTCTATGATTGGTTCTTTTCTCTTCTTCCTTACTGATCACGGCTAGGGTTCAGTGGTTCACCACCATCACCTTCGATCAATTCAATTGAATCAATTCACATTCATCGTCAATTCATCATTTGTAATTGAATTGAATTGTAGGTAGATCTAGGTTGAGCTTCAATTTCACCATCACCAGCAGGCTGTTCCGAATTTCTCGTCGGAATTTGCGCTACTCCTGTTACTGTTGTTGAGTTCTGATTCTGTGTTTGCTGCTGCATCTCATGATATTATGATTCTTCAACAAATCACCCTTGCCTAGGAGGAGGAGGAGGTAAATTCAACCATCTCTCTCTCTTTGTAATTTTATATAATAATAATAATAATAATAATAATAATAATAATAATAATAATAATAATAATAATAATAATAATAATAATAATAATAATAATAATACCCTTCCTTGCCTAGGGTTTATACTCTGCTTTATTTAACTTTCATTTTTCATACCTCAATCCCAATCTCATCTCATAATTAATATGTTACTTAAATTCCTCATCATTATTTCACTTTCATCTCTTGTTTAATTAACTATGAAATCATTACTGATAACAGTTTTGTTTATTATATGTTTTGAAGATGAGCAACATGACGAGTGAAAGCGAGGACATAACGATGTCCAGGGACTGCATCAATTCACCAGGGATTGATGAAGTTACCGCTGAAAGAAGCATGGTCAATAGCGGAACGCTCAAGAAAGGTCCATGGACGTCTGCTGAAGACGCAATTCTGGTGGAGTACGTGAACAAACATGGGGAAGGAAACTGGAATGCTGTTCAGAAGCATTCTGGGCTTTACCGTTGTGGTAAAAGTTGTCGGTTACGCTGGGCCAATCACTTAAGACCTGATCTCAAAAAAGGTGCGTTTACGCCCGAGGAGGAGCGCCGAATCATTGAACTTCATGCTAAGATGGGTAATAAGTGGGCCCGCATGGCTGTCGAGGTACGTCATACATGCCTGTTTTGCTTTATGAGTTTTCTAATTCTACTTGTTTCACATTTGCATTATGGTTTGTGTACAAGTTGTTTCACTTTGCTGTTTCTTTAAATAAATTGAATTTCTCAGGTGTGGTAGTTACATATTAATCATGACTGCAAATTGGGTGTAAATTTGTGTTCATGCGTATGAATATGTATGTATGTCTCTGTGTGTGTATGTTCAAGTTCACGTTTTCCATTTTCTATACCAAGTTTTTCATATGTTAATGGTTCTAAAAGTTTCTGTTAGGTGTAGATCCAAGCAACTTCTTGGGGCAAAAAGCTCTTTTGAAATAATTTATTTGTTTGCATAATAAAAAATTTAAATGTCCTTATTGTAGTCACTTTCTACATAACTGTTCAGTGGAAACAGAAGCTCAATCCTTGGATACTTTTGAATTCGTTTCATGACAAATGTGTGTGTATATAACACACATGCGTGTGCACACACACATATACACACACTCACACGCATATTGGAGTATAATAGTATTTTTGTTATGCACACATTCATCTTGCTAAGTAGGGCTGTTAACAAAATCGTTGAACTAATCTGAGAAAGAGGTTTAACCATCCAGTTATGGATCATTTTGGTTTGGTAATATTTCGGCTCATTTAGGTTCGGTAGTCGAAAATGCTGTTAACTTTACCAAATCACTTATATATAGTATAATATAAATAGACGTATTTGATCAGTAAAACAAAAAAGGTATTTCAGTTTCTTGTCACAAAATATAAATTCCTAATAAGCTAAATCAGAAAATGCCGACTTTATGACTACATTCCAACCTTATTTTGTTGTGTTGAAACCTGATGCTACTTAGTTTTCTTTTACTCTTTTGTTATCTGGTTATAATATGATTTCAGTTTTTTAGAACGTGGGAAATGATTAGTGAATATTATGGATTGCTGTATAAAGAAGAAAAGCAATTGGTGTTTTGATTCTAAAATTTTGTTTCTTGGGCTGCACATAGAGCTTCTTTAGTTGTATGTAGAGATAAAAAATCTTACAAATAGGATTCATGCATTGTATATTTATAACTGCATGCATATTTTATTATTGGGTGTTTGATTAAATAGTAGAAAATGTTGTCTATAGTTAATTTATAAGTATAATAGTTGATTGCTTTTCTACATGTATTTTGTCGATGTTGAGTTAGAAATGTAAATGCTCTGCCCACACGGAATCGCATGCTTCCTGATATATCTATCTATTTTATTGTGTTAGAAAGTTATTAGGATGCCCAACTTATAGTGGGATCATTTCATTTTAGATGCTTAAGACCTACTACATTACTGCAAATGAAAGTAAATAATCAAAGGAGATCTAACAAGTACATTTTATTTTAGATGCTTGCGACCCTACTACATTACATGTAAACATGCACATGAGAAAATCTGATAGGTAGAACTAGCAAGATGATTAAACTTCTCACTTGTCATAATCTGATAATCATACTGTTACATGGAAGCAAATAGTAATGATTTTGCGTTTTAGAATTATTATTCTCATTTGACAACTACCACAATCAAATAACCATACTCTTACAAGTGGCCCCTTTAGTTCAGATGTTATTTTGTGAGTTATTGTGTTCAACATATCCCGTAGTTATTACTTTTTGGTGCAGCCTTTCAGAAAATACATCTGTTAAACTCTGCTGGAGTCTTGAGAAGGTTGTGTGTGTGTGTGGGGTGGGGGGTGAATTATGTAGATACACCTTTTTACTTTCAATGTGTATTTAAAATAAATTCAAATGTCTGAAAACTAACTAGTTAATTATTTTGTTAAAAATGGGGTCAAGTTGGATGTGTTTAGGTCAATATGCATATTTTAGCAACATACTTTTGTTTTATTCCCATTCATAGCAACCTATTTAACCGGTGACTGGTCAGTTTTTTTTTTATTTAATTCGGCTGCTTCAATTGGCAAATTGTATATTCAGAAACTTGCGGATGCTATGTAAAAAGAAGAAAAACTGATCATGTTTTACCTGTTGCTGACCTACAGCTTATTTTAATTACTCTAAATAAATTAATTTTTGTCAATCAATTTACTTTTAAACAATTGCTTTCATTAATTTATATTACCGTTTGATTAATCCATTAATATTAGTCTGGGGTTCTTAAAAATAGGCCAAGCCAACTTTTTAAAAACGAAATATATTGGCGTTAAGAGTTAAGACTGCTTAAAACCCAAGATAAATCGATCAATCAACTCAGAAACAAATCAGACTAGAATTTTAGGTATGTGTTTTTATATGAATCTTGTTTTTGGTTCATTTGAAACCTGGGGCTAAATTATTTCAAGAAATCAACGATTTCAAAGTTTTCAACTTTACAAATTTAACCCCTGTATTGACAGAAGTTTCATGTACACCCCATTTACACATGCTTAGCACATATATTTTTGAATTCATTTATATTTCTGTTTTTGATTCATTCAAAAAAATGGGGCAATATTATTTGAAGAAATCAAGGATTTCTTGGATATTAGAAAAGTGAAATGAAACATCCATGCTGGGGTTGCACGTCGCGTCAGTACATATATTTGTCAGTTAACAAGGTTTTACTTATTAATTGCTATAAATGAAAGATTTCAGAAGTAAATTGTTGTTTTGCATAAAGAAGTAGGTTGCTAGCTACGAATGGCAATAAAATCAAAACTGATTGCATATTATGCATTTTACCCTCTGTATTGCTGGGTCAGAGTTCTGGATGGCAGAACTGTTAAGTCAAGGGAATATAGAGGTCACTTTTGAAGTTAGTAATAATTTTTTCAAGTGCAAGGGGAACTTGTGCAAGCTTCACTGCTGACATCATTTTTCTTGAGTTCTTATATACATGCAGACTTTTGAAATTGATGATGTTCTGTTGTATGTGGTTTCTTTTTGAACATTTGAGGTTGTGTTGTTTATTGACTTAGACTTTTTCAAAGAGTATCTCTTTAGTTTTTAGTTCTTTGCTGAGGAAATTGTGCTTGTTTCATTTTTTTTAATAAATAGAGTTCAATAGTCTTTGTTTATAATTTCTAGTTTACTTGTTTAAATATCCGTAATACGGTTTTGTATGAGTTTATATATGCTATAACCAAATATAATAGTTTATTATTACTGGGTTATATCTTGGTTAAAAGAGGTGTGCCTCGTGTAGTTCGGGCCTTTGGGGTCAAAATTGGTCAAAATTAGGGTCTGTTTGAGGTTTACATGTATGGATGAAGAAATTACGAAGGGTTTACTTAAGAAATAGGTCGACGATAGTATGCAACTTTTGGTTGTAAATAAAGTTTAATTGGTTGCACATAACGCCTCACGATTTTTTAAACCAAGGAATATATATTAATTTTTAAACAATTAGATTTATCCATATCCATTTTATTTTGATACGATGGTGCATTTTTTACTTCCATTAATTAGTAAATTGTTGGTTTATAGAAATAAAAAATGAAACATGTTTTGATCAGTTTTAATGGGTTTGAAAATACACATTTTACTTTTTTACTTACTAAAACGACAGTAACTTTTACTTTTCAGTTACCGGGGCGTACCGACAATGAAATCAAGAACTTCTGGAACACAAGAACCAAAAGGCGACAACGTGCCGGATTACCAATTTACCCTCCCGACATCTGTTTACAAACACTAAACAACAACAGCCAAACCCAAAACATGGTCACATTTGATGCATCACATGCTGAAATCCTACCAAGTAACGTGTTCCAACTTCCAGATTTTGAGTTCAAACATTTGGAATTAGATCATGACTTGTACGGTCCAAGCATTCTCGATTTACCTGGACCCAATTTCCTTAATGTTTCTGAAAGTAACCTGCTCCATGAGATGGGACCCACCACCTGTAACAATAATAATTTTCTATTCCCAATGCTGAAACGGGTCAGGCGACCCGATTCTTATCTGGCCTTTGATGGTGGGCCCAGTGAGTATTTCCCCACAGTTGACCAATCATATAGTCAACACATGAATGGTGGTGATATACCAATACCATCAGGCAGCCATGCCTATTTTAATGGCAACACTTCTTCTTGTGGGCCCGATTTGTGGGCCCAGAAGATGGAGCTCCCTTCACTCCAAGATTCTACCCAAATGGGTAGATGTAACATTGCACCTTCTTCCCCGTTACCTTCCCTTGAATCTGTGGATACTATGGTTGACCAGTCAACTTTGGTTGGTCAAAGTCGAGCAAAGTCAGACAGGGATAGTGGGTTGTTGGAAGCAGTGCTGTTACAATCCCAAAATCTGAAAATGTCCAAGAGCGGTTGTGATAATAATAATGATTCGAATGCCGCGAGTGTGCCACGTGGCGGTACCCCTGACAGCTCATCGCAACGGGATGACGAGTGGGACCCAATGTCACCTTTGGGCCATTCTGCTGCTTCGGTATTTAGTGAGTATACTCCTCATCTTAGTGGAAGCTCTTTGGATGAACATCAATCTGTTGAAGCTGTTTCAGGTAGCAACCATCTTTTTATTTTTTTTTTAATAATTGTTATGTTTTATCTAATTTTAAAAACTAGGGTTTTGCTAGTGGCTTAACTTTCAGCAACCAAACAATAGAGGTGAATTGAGCGGTTTGGTAACAAGTCAAAACATGGCAGGTTGGGTTCGTTTGGCCCGAAATGCTTGTTTCCCATTTGTTGTAAACAGTATTAATCTAATTTTTGAATGAAATGATTTAGAAACTTTTATGCACAAAAATTACAATTCGGGCTTTTCTTTTTGGCTTATCCTTTTGACCGGATAGAGATTATAACTAGGGCTCATGAGTAGTTTATTTAAGCTTGAACTCGGCTCGGCTCGTTTATTATTTATCAACTATTTATATACATTTATAATTATTACTTCTAATATTATTAATTACAGTTATAATATATAACATAATGTATATAATTTAGTTATTTTTATCATAATTATGTATACAATAGTGAATATTATATGTATAATAGGCTTGTTTTGGCTCACAAACTAGCTCAACCTTGATATGTGAAGCTTGGGCTCGTTTATTAAACAAGCTTATTTTTAGGTTTAGGTACGAGCTTATTTAAGATCGGCTCGATTCGAGCTGTTAGTGAGCCGAACTCGACTAGGTCACGTTGGCTTTCCTTTTCAGCTTATTTTTTTGACCTGTTATAGATGACCCAAATTCATAAATCTTAAGTAAGCGGGTCAGGTCGGAAATGGGATCTAATTAGTGTTTTATTTTTGTGACGAAATTTCTTTTTGATTAGTTAAAATGGAAGCAGAGGAATCTGGTGCTAAGCAATCTGACAACCGCATAAACTCCTCATGGCCGGATACTCTAATGGGCTTGAACTTGTTTGGTTCGGGTTCAAACACAAGCCATAGTAACAGTAACTATGATCGTTATGTGCTGAGTGACCCCATTCGTGCCCTTCTTGGTGAGGACTTTTGCATCGATTCCAGCAAACACATTTCAGCGTTTCATGGGTCTACAGGTAAATGGGATGATATTTCTGAAATCTGCAGAAACCGTTAAAGGCAGCTTTCGTCATTTAAGTTTGGGTTATAAGATGACTATGTGGTGAACCTTGTAATTCGATGGTGTTGGATGTTTTTCTTTTATTTTCAACAGTTCATCTTTAACTGCACCTTTGTTGATGTTAAAAGAGATTTGGATATAATTTCGTTACATGTTTGAAGAATATCGAATAATGTGTAACTGTGATAATGAATACCGAATTTGAATTGAACCCGGGTTTATGTGCCATTGTGTATGTGTTTTGCTTTTGTAAAACTGATATTGTTGTGTCATATTGATACTTGTAATATGGTCATCATTTTCTTTTTACAAGGTGGACGACAAGAAAATGTTAGTTTACATAAAGATTTACACAATCATATGATCAACCGTTGTCAGGTGGTCGTATGTTTTTTATCATGTTTCTTTTCTTTCACGCATAGGGCGCTAATTGCTAAACGGGTTGCGTTCATCTGGTCGTATTCATGGGTAGAATATAAACACAATAACGTGACGTGAAACTGTGCTTGACACGTTTATTTACTGGTTAACATGAATGCGACTTATGTTTAACATTTAGAAGGTAGAATCTGAACACGACAAACGTGCTTAACCTGAAATACAAATACAAATGTATCAAAAGAATGGCATTAGTTTTAAATTTTATTAATTATACGACAAAGTTGTTTTAAATATTTAAAATTAAAAGTTAAAAAATACAAATTTCATGTCAAATACATATATGATAAAATTAAATAAAAAGAAGAGAAAACTTGATTATTAAAAATACTCTTATTTGTTTCCTCCTGAAGGGTTAATTTCTCATGCCCCTTGATAAAGTTATTACCTAACTTGGTCCATTTGGTTGATTGGTAAACAGACAAAATTTCTAATTCCTGTTTTTGTAGGCATTATTAGTCTACAATTTCAGAAGACAGTGTGTGTGTTTGATCAAATGGGTCATTACTTTGATTGTAAAACAAGTCATCCTATTAAACATCACAGTTTTTGCTCCTAATAACAATCCTGCCATTTGCTGCACTTCCCTTTAATAATAATAATAATAATAATAAATAGACCATTCTCAACTCACCATTACCAGTAATAGGGATACCAGTACCGAATATTTTCTTTTAGTACCGGGATTTTGGGTTGATTTACTTTACCGGTTCAGACGTACCGGGATTTTGGGTTGATTTACTTTACCGGTTCAGACGTACCGGGATTTTGGGTTGATTTAATTTTAAAAGAAAAATTCAGTACCCACTTAGGCTATGCGTAATTGAGAGGCTACAAATTGGGGCGTTTTGCGCCATGTGGCGCCCAGTCAGCAAGAGGTGAGAATTTGTTTTTGGGGTGTAATGGTGTAGGTGCTACAATAGTAATATAATATATATATATATATAACATTAATAAAATATTAATATTCTTCAAACCTTTCAGGCGACAAATAGCCCCCCGCCCCTTTCGCCCAAATATCGCCAGGGGGGGGGGGGGTTGTTCCACCTCCTTCTCGCCACTTATCGCCCCACTACGTTCAGTCTTAGTTTCCAGGATCAATGCTTTTAGTACCAGGATTCTGGGTTGATTGCTTTACCAGTTCGATACGGTACCGAGATTTTGGGTTAATTTACCTTAGAACACCATATCTTTTCAGGATCAATGCTTTTAGTACCAGGATTCTGGGTTGATTGCTTTACCAGTTCGGTACTGTACCGAGATTTTGGGTTAATTTACCTTAGAACACCATATCGCACCAGGCACTTTCGGTACCGGTACCCATTTTTGGTGATTTTCAGGATCGCTACTGGTACAGGTTTGGTAGTCTACCGGGCTTATCCTTAATTAGTAACCAATTTTCACATGTTACCTTGTGTTTAAAAAAAAACAAGATAACAGTCCATATTGAGAAATTAAACAATGCAATTCTCAAAAGAGCCAAAACTACAATATGGACATACCAATCCATCACTAGAATTTTTGTTTTAATGTTTCTATCAAACATATGTATGAAAATAATTATAAAATAAAAGTGAGAACCAAGACACATGCAAAAGCTTAATGACAATAAATTTCATCAACATCCGAACACATTGAACTATTTTATTTTCCCAAAAATACAAAACAAAAATATAGAAGAGAGAAAATCACCCCTTCAACAAACTCTTTTTTTTTTAATAAAACTACAGAACTAACAATGTTTTGGTAAAGATAAACAAACAATCAGATCAGGCAAGACATATAGTATACCAACCTATAATCTTTTAAGATTCTAGAGCAGAAAACTAATACTTCACAATCTTCATAAACCAAACCTGCTTGGGTCAATTAATAGCACCGAGACTAATAGTCCCAACTGTAATCTCGTTTTCCATAATTACTCGAGTTTCCAAATCTTGATGCAGAATACCTCTGTTGATACCCATTAGAACCACCTGGAATGTCATAATGATGATGATACCTTCCATTACTGCTATTATTATGATTATGATTATTATAACCTGAATTATAACCACCACCGCCGCCATGATATCTATCATTAGAAGATTTGTAACCGCTATCATGAAATCTATCATTAGATTTATACCTAGCCGGGGTCTTTGGAGATCCCCAACCATGGCTATGGCTCTGGTGGTTATGGTTATGGTTATGGTTATGGTTATGGTTATGGTTGTAGTCACCAGGGTCTTCGGTTATCCAACCGCCTCTACCCCTTGGTTTAGGTTGAGATGAACTTGGTTCAGCATACTGTGGTTTATTTCTTTTCCGGGAGTTGGGCACAGTTCGAACTCCTAAATGGCTTCCATGTTTACCCTTTGAGTGGTTCTTTATAACACTCCGTGATCCGCTTTTCTTCTTTTCCTTCTATTAAATCAAAGAAGCAAACCACTTAGAACCTTGTTATAAAAATGAAAATTAAACGAGATGACAAATTCAACCTAAGTGTGCTGACGAGCCAAGACCCTCATGAACTACTCGAGATTGGATCGCTAAAAGCTTGGTATGAGCCGAGCTTAAACAAGTTCGCTCTCAAGCTTCACATCAAGCTTGACTAAGCTCACGAGCTTAAACAAGTATTATTTATATATTTGTATTTAATAAATTATATACATACATATACATAAGAATTAATATTATATATAAAATAGTGATAAACATTATTAATCGTACCAATTTTATCGGTTGGGGATCAGTCGCTACCAGTACTATTGAAAATAACAAAACCGAATAGTATGTACCGGAAACATGAAGGACAAATACCGGCTTCAATGGTCGGTACCGGTACTTGGCACAACTGTTCATCTCTAATAAAAATTATTAGATACAATAAACTATGATTTATATAAAAATAAATAAGTGTGTGTGTGTGTGTGTGTATAATATATATATATATATATATATACACACAAATACATAATATATAATACATGAGCCAAGTTTGAGACCCTCAAAAAAACTATTCATTAGCTAAGCCCCACTTAAATTAAACAAGCTGAGCCCGGGCCCGGCTCGTTTACACCCCTAGCCCATATAAGTTATGCAAAAAGGTCGGCTAAAAATCAAATGGGTTGAAGATCTCCAAAACAGTGTTTTAATGCATTAAAAATCCTAACTCATGATCAAATTGGTTTTAATGCATTAATTAAACTAGAATATTGTTGAAATAATATAACTTTGTGATCATTTGCTGTTACATTCATGCATGAAAAGTTCAAAAACACCAAGAAAGACATATTTAAGGTCAACCCGACACAACCTATAGCAAACAAAAACATGTTACCTTAGCAGAAGTCTTGCATTTATGTGCCACATGACCATCCTGACCACACTTGTAGCAAGAACTTGGAGTTCCATTACTGGTTGTTTCTGCATGCACTCTTGCACATTCCTGTTAAATAAAACACGCAATATGTAACTATATATTATCAATCAAAGCGAATTGGTCAAATTCATAATGTAGTTTAAAGAAATTACCCAGCCAGAATGGCCCAACTGACCACATCTGTAACAAGAAACCTCTTTTGGACCTTCACCGGCATAGTTTACACAACAAAGATGCCCAAAACACTTGCAAACATAACATTGTATTTCCTGTAGAAAAACATAAAAATGTAAAAAACGTATGTCCATATATGAAACTCAGCATACAGCATAACTGTATTATTTACTCACCTTCAGGTCATCTGGAGAATATTTTCCCTTGCATGACCACATTTCATGCCCGGAATCACCACATTTCAAACAAATTTTAGCACGTTGGGGTACAAAATTGGATTTTTCGGGACAATCTTTCGCACGGTGACCACTTTTCTTGCAGATAAAGCAATCTTTCCCCTGCCGAAAAGTAAAACTAACAGCTATTATTGAGTTTTAAAAAATTCAACTAGAAAAATAAACTGATAATTTGAAACTTTGTAAGGCTATGAACAACCCATAAATCCAAATTTAGATAAAAAAACCTTTATACTGTTTAGCTTTAATAAAATATCATAAACGTTGAAAAAATTTGTTATATTGTTTTTAGATAAATTTTAGATAATATATAACCTAAACGAGCTTGAAGTAAACAATGCCCAAACACAACTATTAACCATCCCATTATAGAATCTAAGAGCAGATTCACTGGTTAACAGACTCAGTTTGACCCATAATCAATCCAAAGAAACCCATGTTTACCCTTACGCGTGTGACATGTGTATGAAAAGGACATTAAATAAAAGTAAAACTTTACTAGTCCTAACCTTGTTACACTGCTTCACATTGTGCTCCAGACTCCCACAAACAAAACACGGTTTCTTGCGTTTTGCAGAGGTACAATTTGCAGCTGAATGACCAGCTTCACCACAATTATAGCAATTTCCCCAATTGTTATCTGGAGGATCAAAATATCTCGGTCCCCTCTGAAGATAATAACTTGTTAAGATACAACAAAAAGGTGACATAGATGTGTAAAGCATAACAGCTTGTTTCTACTCACAAGAAGCTTTCGCAGAACAATATTATCAGATTTCTCTGCTGTGTCAGTCTCCATTGTTGTATCAGCAGCATCTACTGGTGCATCAACATCCTCCTTTTCCTTCACATCTTCTTCTTCAACCTATAACAACACATAAAGCTATAGACTTAGAAACACCACCACATCCATCCTTGTTCAGTTGATATTATTATTAACATTTAAAACACAACATTCAAGAATTTTTTAAACTAAACCAATTCAGGGCTTGAGTACCAAAAAACCCCTGATTTTGAACCACCTGATAGGAAACAAATAACCCGGATTCCGAAACAATTTATTATTATTATTATTATTATTATTACCACCAAATAAAAAGATTCAAACTTTAAATCCAATTTATTATTATTATTACCGCATTAACTTTCAATTTCTTTCTCTTTTTCTTGACTTCTGAGCCAGAGGGTTCATTGCCGCAGGCTCTAAGCAATGCTTTTTGAACGATTTTCAAGCTTAGGTCATCATCGGCTTCGTCATCGGTGTTCAGAATGATCGGCGTAGGGTTGGCTTTGTCGTCTTGTTCGGATTTCGGCAGCCGTGGCTTCTTTCTCGCCGATTTGCCCATATTGATGATTTGGGGATTAGGGTTTGCTTGGGTTGACAGAAACCCTAATTCTTCTTATTATTATTCTTATTATTGCCGCTCGCCGTTGTGGCTTTTGAACGTTTGTTTTGTTGTGTGTGTGTATAAAAACTTTTTTAAATCTATCCTTTGATTAATTTAAAAATTTTGAACCGGTCGGCCCAACATTTTTGTTTTCTAAGGTCTAAAATAAAACGAGAATTTTATTGTTACAAACTAAAATAACTAATCATGAATATATCTTTTTTTTCAAATAAATAAATTAAGAGTCATTTTCGTTATTTAATATGCTTTCTGTCTAACGTTTGTTTGATATGGAGGTCATATCCAAGTAGAGACATAAAGTCCTAACTTGAGTCTACTCCCCTAAAGTTGGGTCTAATAAGACCATGTATATGTTCATATGACATCTTTTATTACCTCTTAAACGTTGTATATGCTCATTTGTCCTCTTTAAGTTTGTTTGAAAAGATGGAGTGGCTGACTTGACAAAAGAGATGCATACAATAAAAAATGCAAGGGTGACATCATGTTTCTATAACAATGGACTTAATTACACGAATCGTTATGTCATATGTTTGTCAAATGAGGGTATTTTTGACCTTTTCAAGTCATTTCTGATTTCTTCAATGTCTTTCACTCTTCTCTCTTACATCAATTGAATGTTTTCGTTGTTATTCTTCTTTACCGGAGCTAAATGAAGATATGTTATTATGGAAGGCAAGTTGCTCTTGCTACTAATTTGGAAAACTAGTAAGAACTTCAAATTTCTTGCCGACCTAAACTGAAGATTGGAATCCCTTTTACGAGGCTTCAATTATCAATTTCTTAGTTAGTTGGATTCACCCTTGTACGTTCATGTTGTTAAGATCATAGTCATACTATTGGCAAGAAGATCTTATATGTGTAACTTGAAGCTAAAAGTCATAACAATTTGATATTCATGCTCTTAACATTAGCATTGTTAATAGTTTAAATTGTTATGGTTTATGGTTTATGATTTGCAATCAACAGAGCTCTAAACTGGATGTTATTGTAATCCGTGTTATGTGATACTTAGGACATGTTTGGTTTGAGGTAATGGAATGAACAAAAGAATGGAATTGATCATTATCATTCCATTGAGGTGTTTGGTTTCCATGTGGGAATGAAATGAATCATTACTTTATGTTGTTCGGTAGCGGAAAAAGGATAAAGGAATAAAATAAATTGGTAGTGAGCGGTGGTGGTGGCGGTGCCAATGGAGACGGGTGAAGGTGGTTGGCGATGTTGGTGGCGAGTGGTGGAGGTGATATAGGGTTTAGGGTGTTTTAGGGGGAATGCAATGGACTAGGTAATGAGTGATTCTATTCCATTGACCAACCAAACATCTTTTCTTCGTTCCTTCACACTGATCCATTTCATTCTACCTCTTATTCCTGCATATCAAACACTACCTTAAAGAATGGTGTGTTGAAAAGTTTGACGTTTAAATTGAGATCAAACTAGAATGAAACTAGAAGAGAGTATGTAGCATAAATTTAAATGAAATCGGAAGGCATTATGAAAAATAACTTTCATGGAACTCCGAATGGAGTATGTAACATAAGTTGGAATGTTTTCTACAACATGCACTGAACTAATTAGACAACATGAGATAAACACGGTAAAAAGACAAAAATAAAATAGTTTGCAATAACAAGCCATAAAAGCTATCAAATACTATCATATTAAATTTATCAAGCATTTGATTCACATTACCTTTTGCATATCTTAGAAGTGTGACTTGAACTGTTACACTTGAAACATGTAAACAAATTTTCGTCTTTTTGAAATTTTACGAACTTTCACAATTTCACAAGCCACTTTAACTTTATTATTCCTTCTTCTTTTTCTCTTAGCCCTCCAAACAATGTACGTGTATGATGTGATGGTGGGGTCCGTGAAAACGCTATTACGAGCCCAGAGCTAGTCGATAGACGTGATGCGTGAACTAATTGAGATGTAACTGATGCTAATAGATCAGAATGTTAATCCCATTGAACATGTAACAGAATGATTTACAAATTCATACATGCATACGGTTAAGCTCGATCCACCACAGTGTGCAGCCTGTGGTAGCCTATCATGATAGAGAAAATCCGCCAGCATAACGATACAAAACTGTGTAAGAATTACCTGATCATTGAGCTATACATGTCATACCCCGACCGATGACGGATTATACATCGAAGCGTAACTTAGATTGTTCATCACATAATGACACTATAATGATAATATTTACTAATATCAATTCCATAAGTGACACATTACACATTGTTCAACATGACAAAATAAACAAAAGCAACCACATTAATATCATTTTTCGATTAATAACCTATAGTCCAACTAATGATCTTCAATCTTGAAATAGCATCAACACATGTACATGTGGTATGTAGAAAGATAAAAAGGTCAACTATAAATAGTTGGTGCATAAACATAAGTTTGTTATATATATAATATTGAAAATCATGCAATTCACATATGGTTTGTGTAAAATAATAAACTAGCTTGGTGTCCGCGCGATGCAGCGAGGTACACGCTCAAACACGACATCGAACGCATAAGCGGTTACCTCACTATAGTATGCACGTAGATTGACTATAGTATGCATGTAATGCGGCGTCGGACGTGTAACCATTCGTCAGTGAACGGGTAACTCGATCTGAAACATGACCCAAGCCCACCAGACCCGTTGCGGCCTTAATTGCATGTCACGTAACATGTTATTTTTAAAATTTTAAAAAGTATAGTAATATCATACTCAAATTAAAGAGAATAAAATGCTCTTTTTTATGGTGTAATTTTTTTTAAAAAAATATTAACATGTAAAAAAATTATGGTCGTTAAAACTTCGTGGGGTTGTTGGTTTAGAATAAGGGGGTTAATATGTAACTATTTAATAAGTTAACAAAACTTACCCTTAAGTTTAAGGACCATAATTGTAAGTATGTTTCAAACTAAATTGTTAAAACTTTAACCGTACATGATCATAGTAAGCAAAGACATACCCCTAGATTTTCAAAATTAGTTGCATTAGTGATTATACTTTAAGCAATAGTGATTGTACCTCTTAAAATTAAGAGGTCCTTCACTCATGCATTATATATAGTATAGATAATAAATGTGGACCCGTGCTCGTTGGCATAAAATCCAACTTACTTGGGTAAGTGTATTCGTTGTTAGTAGTACAAAGCCGAACTGTAGAGGTAGGGTATGAAACCCACCATTTGGCTAAGTATGACACTAATTGCATACGCCGGGCGGAACACTAGGCGCCAGGAAGCCACTAACGCAAGGCGTAGTGCATGGCGCGAAGAGTGGAGTCCAATATAGCTTTTCCTGACACCTCGGGAATGGTAATGCAAAGGTCCCACCAGCATGGGACAAAAAGATGGTAACCCACATAGGGATAAACACCAAACCAATGGGGATTGTACAACACATAAAGGATGGTACAAACAGTACAATCAAATCCTTGTCAAAAGGCCATGATGCCCACCAACTTCCACCAACCACCACGACCGCACGAGTGGGGAATATTATTGGTGGAGAACCTGACAACGTGGTTGGTCACACTCTCTCTCCTCCGGCTATAAATACTAGTAAACCTCCAAATGGTAAAGCATATACTCACTCTCACTATCACTATCAAATTATACCCTCTCGTATTATCAAATACTGATTCTCACGCCGGAGGGTGATTACGAGAGAATCCCCCCCATTCCTCATAACGAGCTCACGGTGTTCTATTTTGTAGGATACACTTGTCTGCGCCAAGAAGGTTTTATAACCCATCGTGTAGAATACTTAACCATTACCCTCGGACTAACGTGTTAGACCTTGAGGGGTGGATTTGTGTTTCTTCATTGGCGCCATCCGTGCATATAGCTAGAACAGTAACTCACTCCGTTCTTGGCTCAGATGAGTGGCAAGACTACACCGAAGGAGGTTGGTTAAAAAACCAACCTAGAAGGAAACATCGAAAACCTGGACGTAGAAAATACGGACGGAGGTCTCCCTAACGCCTCCACCGTTCACCCTACAATGACAGATAAAAAGCAAACAAAAGGGCGTTCAAAAACAGCTATGCCGCTAGACATCATGGCATGGCTCGAGGCTGAGCAACAAAAGTTGAGAGACAAAGTACAATAAAAAATGACGTCCGTTGTAAAACCTAGATCACTGTTTGATACAGATTCTAGTAGCAACGAGGAAGAAGAATCTGAAGAAAACTCAACACCGGCTCGGGCGAAAACACCATTCGCCAAAACGTCTCCTGCTAAGCAGAACAACAAAGCAGGAGAGAAATCTCAGAGGTCGAACCAAAAGGCAGACTCACGCCTAGACGACCCTGACTATGAAGAGAGCTTGAAAGGACCAGAGGCCAGAAAATTAGTAAAGTACCACCCAGAAGCGGCGGTAGATTTTTCCAAACCATACCGGCCAACAACATCGGCGGGAAAATCAAAGTTCGTGGCAAGAATAGCCGAAGCTGAACTACCAGAAAATCCCAAAATCCCGCCAACGGTGGGTCAATATGATGGTATCTCAGATCCAGATGATCACTTACAAACTTTCACGGCGGCGGGATTAGTATAAGGATGGACCATGCCGTTATGGTGCCATATCTTCACTCTAACCCTAGTAGGAGCCGCTAGAGCATGGTTCGAAAGATTACTGGATAATCAAATCACAAGCTGGGAAGACCTAGCGAAAAAGTTCACTCAACAGTTTAGCCAGCAACGACAACATATCAGTGACCCAACAAATATTCTGAACGTCATCAGAAAAGATAATGAAACGCTTGAAGACTTCATCACTAGATTCAACCAAGAAGGCCTGAATATCGGTGGCGTAAGCGAAGAACTTCTGCGGACAGCCTTTCGCCAAAACGTAAAATGCGACGACCTCATACGGAACCTTACGGGTAGAGATGGCATGCCGCAGAGATGGGACGATGTTATGACCGCGGCCAAGAGATACGCGCGAATGGAAAAAAGTTTGGGAAAAGAACTGGCGAAGAACGATGCCAGGAACGACATTAATAGGGCCCGCCAGGGCAAAAGAATGTCCTCCGTATGGTCAAGGTTGAACAGCGAAAGAGAGTCCACATTCGATCCATCCAAAGCAAGACAAAAAGGTCAATCAAGTACGCCCCAAACGAACGGATCCAGATGGACCCCCCTGACAAGAAGCCCAGCCCATATAATGTACAACGAAGGGATCCAACTGAAGAAGCCGACACCACTAAAACAGGGGCCGAGCACAGACATGAAAAGTTATTGCGACTTTCATGAGCAACATGGCCACACGACAAATCAGTGTATCAACTTGAAGGACGCGATCTAAGCATGTGTCAAAAATGGCAAACTGGATCACCTTGTGAGAAACATACGAGGGAAGTACAGACGCCCACCTCCAAAAGATGGCGGAAGACCAGAAAGAAGATCAAAGACCTACACGCTAACATGATCTCGAGCAACGTTCAGAACAAGAAAAGGAGGACAGAATGGGCGCCATGGAAGGAAGAACAAGTTATCTTTCCAAGAGTCAGAGGAGGGGCGAACAAAAGGGCACCTTTAGTAATTACAACCGTTTTTGGAAATTACAGAACGCCGCGTTTCTTTATCAACACAAGGGCAACGTCCAATATCATGTACCGCCAGTGTTTCGACCTGGTAGACGAAGGAGACAAACACCGGTTAACAGCAGTTAATGCCCCAATCACGGGATTCAACCAAAGTATCGCATACCCGCTAGGACAGCTGACATTCCCAGTCGAGCTAAGCGATGGGCTCCACTCTCGAACAGAAAAGGTGGATTTCCTAGTAATGGAAACTTCTCACCCACAATACGATATAATCTTGGGAAGAGAAGCCATTGGGGACTTCAACGCCACCCCGTCAACAGCACATGGGATAGTCGGGGTACCAACCCCGACCGGGATAGCGATGATCCACGCCAACAAAGAATGCAACATGGCGGAAAGAAAAGCGCCAAAAGTGCAAAAAATGAACAAGATCAAAGAAGCGGAAAAGTGGGTGCTCAACAAGAGATTCCCAGAGCAAAGCATAACCATTGGCCTAAACATCTCAGAAGAAGCACGCGCGGTGCTCAAAACCTTATTACTCAAAAACATCGATGTCTTCGCTTGGACGCCAGCAGATATGACGGGAGTCCCAAGAAGCAAGGCGGAACATGAGTTAAAAGTTAAACCAAATTTCATCCCGGTCGTACAAAAGCAAAGAAAGATGGGGCCAGAACAGGCAAAAGCCTGTGATGAGCAGGTCCAGCAACTGATCGATGCAGGTATAATCAGAGTAATTCAGTACCAAACTTGGGTAGCGAACCCAGTAATGGTACCCAAGGCGAATGGCCAATGGCGCATGTGTATCGATTTCAAGGACCTGAATAAGGCGTGCCCGAAAGATTGCTACCCTTTGCCAGAAATCGACCTTAAAGTTGATGCACTGGTACCCTTTCAGTTCAAGTGCTTTTTAGATGCCTACAAGGGGTACCATCAAATCCACATGGCGACAAAAGACCAAGACAAAACAGCGTTCAGAACAAACAGCGGAACATATTGTTACAAAATGATGCCATTTGGCCTCAAGAATGCCGGGTCTACGTATCAAAGGTTGATGGACAAAGAGTTTAAAAATCAAATTGGGAGGAATTTGGAAGTTTACATGGACGATCTCGTCATTAAAAGCAAGACAGAAGAAACCATGTTAGAAGATATAGAGGAAACCTTCAACACTCTAAGGTCAATAAGCATGAAGCTCAACCCAGAGGGAAAATTTCTAGGAGTAATCGTGACGAATGGTGGCTTCAAAGCCAATCCAGAAAAATTGGAGGTCGTGCGAAAAATGCCGTCGCCAAAATCAGTTAAACAAGTGCAAACACTCAATGGCCGGTTAGTCGCATTGAATAGGTTTTTGTCTAGTCATGCTGAAAAGTCATTCCCGTTCGTCTCAACCTTGAGAAATTGCCTCAAGAATCTCAGTTCTGATGGACGGAAGAAGCGGAAAAAGCGTTCCAAGAAATCAAGTCACGCCTGGAAGTGCTGCCAATGCTCACATCACCCAAAGCTGGAGAACCATTAGTAGTATACTTAGCAACATCAGAAAAAATAGTCAGTGCAGTCTTAATGGTGGAAAGGAATGGCATTCAAACGCCCATTTATTACATAAGCCGAACTATGGCAGATGCAGAAACAAGATACTCTACCTTGGAAAAGTTAGTCTTATCCTTGGTCCAGATAGCGCGACGTTTAAGAAGATACTTCCAAGGCCACCCAATACATGTTCTCACCAACTTTCGATTGCAAAATGTACTGAGCAAGCCAGAATTGTCTGGGAGGCTCGCTAAATGGGCGATAGAATTGGGAGAATATGCCATTGAGTTCAAACCAAGGCCAACAATAAAAGGCCAGGTTTTGGCTGATTTCATCGCAGAAATCCCTCAAGAAAAAGAAGAAGAATGTAAAAAATAAATCGAAGCCCCCGTGGGTCAAAAGCAAGACGAAATCCGGAAGATGTTCACAGATGGAGCCTCCAACGACGAAGGCGCGGGAGCAGGCCTAAAAATAACCAACCCAGAAGGGAAACATTTTACGTACGCATTACTCTTAGAATTCAAAAGCACAAACAATGAGGCGGAGTACGAAGCACTGTTGGCAGGGTTGAGAATCGCTAAAAAACTAAGGGCCCGCCATTTGGAAGCACATGTGGATTCCATGTTAGTGGCAAACCAAATTGAAGGATCATACGACGCGAAGGACAACAAGATGGAATCATACCTGGCGCAAGCTAAGGCGCTAATGGCAACTTTCGCCACATGCAAAGGTGAAACACATCAATAGAAGCGAGAACAAACAAGCTGACGCCCTAAGCAAACTCGCATCCGTTGGATTTGAACACCTTGCAAAAGATGTCCGCATCAAAGTCCTGGCAACACCTTCAATAATGAATAGAGAAATTCTCGTCTGCTCAGAAACAGAAAACAGTTGGATGACACCAATCATCAACTACCTCGCGAGAGGTATCTTGCCATAAAAGAAAGAAGATGCGCGGAAGATCCGCCATAAAGCGTTGAATTAAACAATCCAAGGAGATATCCTGTATAGGCGATCATACTTGGGTCCACTTCTCAGATGCGTAGACCCGCAAGACACAAATTATCTGCTCAGAGAAATCCATGAAGGAATATGTGGCATACACGCAGGTCCGAGAATGGTGGTGGCAAAAATCATGAACACGGGATACTATTGGCCAGGCATGCATGTTGAAGCCTAGAAAGAATTGAGAAAATGCAATGCTTGTCAACGCCATGCACCAAACACCATGCGTCCGAAAAACACCATGATACCGGTAACAGCTTCTTGGCCATTTCAGAAATGGGCAATTGATATAACTGGACCATTTCCAGAGGCGCCAGGCCGCGTGATATTTTTGATCGTAGCGATCGATTACTTCACAAAGTGGGCCGAAGCAAAGCCGGTGGCAATAATCAACGCAACGAGCATCAAGAAGTTTATCTGGGAGTTTATAATTTGTCGGTTTGGATTACCCATGAGCTTAGTCAGTGACAACGGAACACAATTTGCTGACCAACATATCCAAAAATGGTTGAAAGAGCTCAATGTCATGCAGACATTCACTTCTGTTGCTCATCAACAAGGGAATGGCGAAGTAGAACGCGCCAACAGAAAAATCGTTGGCGGAATCAAGAAAATATTAGCAAACCACAAATCCGGATGGGTCGATCAGCTACCCCACGTACTATGGGCCATAAGAACACACAAAAACACAAGCAACGCGGAAACGCCGTTCAGCTTAACTTATGGTACCGAAGCAATGACCCCCGCCGAAGTTGGCGTCCCATCGCCAAGAATCACAATACCGAAAGACAACGACGCAGAAAGGAAGTTAGACCTAATGCTTCTTGAAGAGCGTCGAAAATTGGCGGCAATAAGAGAACAAAATTAAAAACGCCAACTACAAAAGTATTACAACGCTAAAGTGAAAATATGTGAGTTCAACATCGGAGATTACATCCTTCGCAACAACGAGGCATCAAGAGCAAAACCGCAAGGCAAGCTAGCGCCATCTTGGGAAGGCCCATACCAGACCAAGGAAGTATTGGGAAAAGGCGCCTACACTTTGATGCACCTCGATGGTTCAGCGATTCCTAGAACATGGAACGCAGCACAATTACTAAGATGTTATATGTAAATCGATTCCAATTGTAAAAACAGGCCAAGGGTCAAATATGAATGGAAGCGATACTCCGCATTTCACAAAACAAACCTTCTCATTTATAAGCAAAAATTTACAAGCGAGCGCTTACGCCCACACACACACACACAAAAGAGGAGAAATACAGAAAAAGAACACAAAAGACAAAGCCTAATCTATATCGTTGACACTCCTTCCAGAATCAGCGACCGAAATATCCTCTTGATCGCCAGCAGGAGCGGTGGAAGGACCAGCCTGCGAAGGCTCAAGCAAATTCCTCAACAGCTGCACGCCATTCTCTTCCTTGGCATACTGAGCAACTTCAGAAAGAATAGGAAACGTGAGAGAATCATAGTCCGTCTCAGCAGGAGCATATTCCTTTTCCACGTCAATAGCGTGAAGGGCGTAGGCCTCAAGTGGAAGGTTGTTGCGCAAATGCGCAATACCATCATGAAAACCAGCCTTATGACCAAGCTGTTGAGAAGCATTGACAAGGGCTCCAACGCATCCCGTTAAATCATCATCACTAATGATGCGTTGAGCAACCTAAACAAAGGAAAACATCATCAGAGTAAACAAAAAAAATATAATAATAAGGGGGGAAGAGCAACGAAAGAAGATAATACATTGCAAATAGCATGCTTCAGCAACCAATCGCGGTCGGTAGCGGTGGCAGAAAGCTCAGAGGTCAAAACCTTAATGGCCTCCTCATTAGAAGCCAGCGTATCAGCCAACTTACCAGCATCCGCCTTCCTCACCGCGACTTCCGTCTCCAACTCTTCAATACGCTTGCGAAGGTCAGCGTTTTCACTCTCGAGTCGAGCGGAAGCCTCCTTGGCAGCAACAGCGCGGCTGCGTGCGTCCGCAAGATCAGCGTTTGACTTCTTGCACATAGCCTCAAACTCCTTATAGCGGGCAGCGCGGTCAAGGGCAGACTCTGCCAGGTCTGCCTCAGCCTTAGCCAATTTTCGCTTCAACATTGCTTAAAGCTTGGCGATGATCAGCCGATTCTTTACCCGCTTTCCAGGCGCCGGCCTCGGCGTCTTTCACCAACTGCTCCATCTCTCTCATTCGAACACCGGCATCGATTTTGTCCTCATGAAGGGCACGGTTTACACGCAGCAACTTCGCTAAACAAGAGAAGGCCTGGACTTGGTGAAAAGCAGCATCGGAGTACAAAGTGCCTCGGGGCTGGATCTTACGATCAATGCGCTCACTGGGAGGAACAGCATACTCCAAAAACTCGGAACATGAGCGGGATCCTCAAAATTGGCCCCACAATTAACCTTCCAGCGGGGGCGGAAAACTTGGCTCGCATCCATGGAGTCTCGGGGGTCCATATCCACATCTAGTACACCCCCACTCAAACGTCCGCTGAACCCGCCGCTGCTACTGCCTGGGATTTCGAAAAATTTACCCTGCACCGTCGCACCAAGGAGAAAAGGAGGCAACGGCACAACCTCATCACCATCAAGAATTAAAGTCTTGTCCGGTGAGGACTGTCTTGATTTCAAAAAATCAGCGACAGAGAGACCCGCTGATTCAAGACTAACCTTAGGCGATTCGTCCACAATCGCCTTCATTGGTTGCACAGACGACGCCGGCAGCGAGACAACTGGAATTGACCTAGTTGAAGCACGAACAGTCGTCACAATGGTCTCGGCCTCAGACGGACCAACCACACCCGCCATCATTGGCAAACTCAGCATTTGTACAGTTGGCCCATCCTCCGACAAGCTGCCAACACTTGTCATCATCGGCAAACTGGCAAAAAGAGACGCTAGAGAAGATGTAACGTCAGAAGTTGCAGGAGAAACAGTTGATGAAGAAATCGCCATCAAACCTGAAATAAACAAATGATTTCAGAGAAGGTCTAAGTTCAATCAAAAGAAAGAGTAGAAAAAACATATACCTGACGATTTAACAAGACCACGCTTGACAAAACCGCTAAGACGAGGTTTCTTGACGGCGCGGAAGACTTCTTCATCATCTTCATTAATCATAGGGGTGGAACCCAAATGGTGTGGAACAGTGAATGCCCCACCCGCTGAGGAGGAAGAGGAAGAAGATGGACCGGTAGATACGAAACTCGTATCCACAACGATTCCAGAAGCTGCAGCTGCAGAAAACACATCAGTCGCCACCAAAATGGGAGTGGCAACCGATGTGGTTAGCGCAGACACAACAATCACAGGCTGTGAATCTGTCGGCGAGGAGAAGCCAACAGAAACCTGGGCGGAGGTGGTTGGGGAAGACGCCACGCTTGCACCACACCGAGTGCTTCAAGCAATGAAACTGACGATGACACTGGAAACGCAAGCGTCTCTTGCGGCAGAGACCTCGACGACATCGTCATCATCATCCACGGCATCTCTTGCGGCGACGTCTATTGGAAACGCAACCGTCTCCCCACCACTGCGTTGTGCGCCCCAACCACTGCACTTAGGAAGGCGCACAACGTTAGATCGTCTACCTGAAAAGGAGAATTAAACGTTAGTAAAATAAACAAAGCAAACGGTGGAAATAGTTGAAGAACTAACCACTCTGAAGGGTAACAGAGCTAGGAGGTGGCAGCGGCCGCAAGGCAGGTGATCGCTCCATAGGAAGAGGAAACACAAAGTTTCGAGCGGTCCGAGTAAGGATCGGCTCTTTACGGGGACCTAACTCCCTTCGCCCCAGCATCTTAACGCCCTTAGCTGTAGGTTGCTGGAGGAGCATGCGGTCATCCACCTCTGAAGAAAAACAAGTTACAATATCAAAAAATATAAAAAAAAACATTATATAATAACAATAATAATAAATACTAACCTTGACCACCATTAAGAATGACCGGTACGAAAGCCGCATCATCCCAGATACGACTCATGCCGAATAACACCAACGCGCGCTCCGAATAATGACGGAGCGGAGACAGGCTAGCCTGCAAAGTGGTGAACCAGTCTGAACCGGAATAAGGAACCACTTTCGGCTCCGGAAGCTCTTTCACATCCGTTTAAAACATGGGATGTGGCACCACACGAGCGGAGACGTATAAGAACACACTCTTCCACTCATGAAAACTGGGTGGTGCATCCAGAGCAATGGCCTTTGCACCAGGGCGGGTGTGCAAGTTATACCATCCCTGGGCAAAACGCCACCGATAAAAAGCCGATAACCTATCAGCCGTCGGAGTAATACCGAGACAATGACAGGTATATTCGAAATGGCGAAGATGAGCCATTCCGAACGGATGAATCTGGCTAAGATGCAGCCCAAAAACACCCAGAACATCCACCAAAAATCGGGGTAAGCGGCAAACGAAAATTGCCCAAAAAGAAATACTCCCGATACACGGCAATCTTGCCGGTAGGAGCCTCTCGAGAAGTCCTGCTAGGGGCAGGCAACTCGGGCTCATACTCAGGGCCAAGATTGTACACCCTGACAATATCGTTGAAGTCCTCGGCTGACATACGACAACCGACGAACTTCATAGAATTATTCTTCTTAGTCTTGGAGGTTTGGGAAGACTCAGCCAAGAAAATAAAGAAGACAATAAGAAGAAATGAGAGAAGAAGAAAACAATGAGAAATGGTGCTTAAGGCGGTGTAACCTCCCCCTATTTATACTAATCGCAATTAATAAAGGACAGGGGTACAAAAAGGATATTTAACACGTGGCCCAATCGGAAAGCACCACGATAATAACGTGACAGAGGGTATGCACTACAGCTGGGCGCGTTACCGGGATTCTTGCCCACTCGCCTGACACAGGCAGAAAGTCTGCAGGGCAGAGCAACCGTCGTCAAACTGTCATGTCCAGCAGTCGTTTCACTGAATTGCATTTAATTCACTCACCAACGCCAAACTACACGTCATCCACATAAAGGGAAACAAAAACGGTAAGTGTTGGCAGAAAAGGTTACGCCAAAAATAGGCGCAATCATGGAATGATTAAATATAAATCACCCGCCAAAATAGGTGCAATCGTGGAATGATTTAAGATAAATCACCCGCCAAAATAGGCGACATCATGGAATGATTTAAAGATAAATCACCCGCCAAAATAGGTGCAATCATAGAATGATTTAAGAAATCACTCGCCAAAATAGGCGACATCATGGAATGATTTAAAGATAAATCACCCGCCAAAATAGGCGCAATCATGGGATGATTAAATATAAATCACTTGCCAAAATAGGCGCAATCATGGAATGATTTAAGAAATCACTCGTCAAAATAGGCGACATCATGGAATGATTTAAAGATAAATCACCCGCCAAAATAGAAGCAATCATGAAATGACTTAAGAAATCACTCGCCAAAATAGGCGACATCATGGAATGATTTAAAGATAAATCACCCGCCAAAATAGGCGCAATCATAGAATGATTTAAGAAATCACTCGCCAAAATAGGCGACATCATGGAATGATTTAAAAATAAATCACCCGCCAAAATAGGCGCCATCAATGAATGATTTAAGATAAATCACCAGCCAAAGCAGGCGCCAAAATGGGATCGTCAAACTGTCACGTCCAGCAGTCGTTTCACTGAATTGCATTTAATTCACTCACCAACGCCAAACTACACGTCATCCACATAAAGGGAAACAAAAACGGTAAGTGTTGGCAGAAAAGGTTACGCCAAAAATAGGCGCAATCATGGGACGATTAAATATAAATCACCCGCCAAAATAGGCGCAATCGTGGAATGATTTAAGATAAATCACTCGCCAAAATAGGCGACATCATGGAATGATTTAAAGATAAATCACCCGCCAAAATAGGCGCAATCATAGAATGATTTAAGAAATCACTCGCCAAAATAGGCGACATCATGGAATGATTTAAAGATAAATCACCCGCCAAAATAGACGCAATCATGGGATGATTAAATAAAAATCACCCGCCAAAATAGGCGCAATCATGGAATGATTTAAGAAATCACTCACCAAAATAGGCGACATCATGGAATGATTTAAAGATAAATCACCCGCCAAAATAGGCGCAATCATGGAATGATTTAAGAAATCACTCGCCAAAATAGGCGACATCATGGAATGATTTTAGATAAATCACCGGCCAAAATAGGCGCAATTATAGAATGATTTAAGAAATCACTCGCCAAAATAGGCGACATCATGGAATGATTTAAAAATAAATCACCCGCCAAAATAGGCGCCATCAATGAATGATTTAAGATAAATCACCCGCCAAAGCAGGCGCCAAAATGGGATGATTTAAGATAAATCACCCGTAGAAATAGGCGACATCACGGAATGATTTAAGTATAAATCACCCGCCAATGTAGACTACCAAACGGGATGACTCAACATGAATCAACCGTCAACCAACGGTTACGACTAATGAAGTCACCCGTCCAATATGTGGAAATACCCACGAAAATAAGCCAAACCAACAAGCAAAGAAGGTGAAAGCCAAAAGCCCATGATAAGTCCACAACCCCCACTTCTTGAAGGAAGGGCGACTATGGACTACGGGGACTTGTAGAGGTAGGGTATGAAACCCACCATTTGGCTAACTATGACACTAATTGCATACGCCGGGCGGAACACTAGGCGCCAGGAAGCCACTAACGCAAGGCGTAGTGCATGGCGCGAAAAGTGGAGTCCAATATAACTTTTCCTGACACCTCGGGAATGGTAATGCAAAGGTCCCACCAGCATGGGACAAAAAGATGGTAACCCACATAGGGATAAACACCAAACCAATGGGGATTGTACAACACATAAAGGATGGTACAAACAGTACAGTCAAATCCTTGTCAAAAGGCCATGATGCCCACCAACTTCCACCAACCACCACGACCGCACGAGTGGGGAATATTATTGGTGGAGAACCTGACAACGTGGTTGGTCACACTCTCTCTCCTCCGGCTATAAATACTAGTAAACCTCCAAATGGTAAAGCATATACTCACTCTCACTATCACAATCAAATTATACCCTCTCGTATTATCAAATACTGATTCTCACGCCGGAGGGTGGTTACGAGAGAATCCCCCCAATCCTCGTAACGAGCTCACGGTGTTCTATTTTGCAGGATACACTTGTCTGCGCCAAGAAGGTTTTATAACCCATCATGTATAATACTTAACCATTACCCTCGGACTAACGTGTTTGACCTTGAGGGGTGGATTTGTGTTTCTTCACGAACGTATATGAATAAGGTGGTGTGATCATACTATAGTTTGAGATTGAGACAAACACTGAGATTGAGATATATAATTAGCGCATAAACACAAACAAGTAACATAAACATGTAGCATGTAATTTTACACACAACAAACATGAGATTGAATTAAGTAATGTAACTGACACAAAACATGAGATAAAATGTTGAGGTTTGCTAATAGGTATGCATGCTACCCCAAGAATATAAAATGCGAAAATGGGGTATGAATGCTCACTTGGTGATGATGGCGAGATCTAGAAAAGCAACAAAATGTTTAAGCGATTCGTACGAAGTGGAGAACCTGACGGGTTATCCTAACGTGTAAGAGTGCTTTAATTAATTATGATATAACCAATACGAGAAATGAATGATCATGAAATTTGGTGTTTATGTCTGAATATGGGCTGGGTTTATGTAACTGAAATAATTTAATAAATGAGTTTAAGTTTGAGAAATAAGCGAGATAGGAAAATAACAGCTCTTTATGAAAAGAATATTTATTATATCTATAGTTTTTATAACTAACTATTTAAATATAGCCACAACTTTAGATAATATTAATTATGGTATCCAAATCTTGGTTGAATACGTTTGATATTATGGATAACCAACTTATATAATCACAAAAGTTGTCATCAGAGCAATGATAATTGTGAACAAGAAAAGCTTTTCTAGACTATAACCACAGAAGTGTTTTCAAAACCCGAAAGTACATTCATTCCCAAAGTGTTTTTTCAGCCATTTCATTTAGATCATAGCTTAATCTTTTATAGACTTTTGCATCCAATTAGTGTTGGAAGACTCATAGCATGCTACCCTACTTATTGAAGTAGTCATTAAGAGGTGTTTGTTTGGCACTTAATGAGGTTATTCAAATGTTCATATTTGATTCGCTCAGATATATGTGTTTGGTTTTCTAAGATAACACCACTTAATGGTTCAGCATACCCCTGAACCATTTAGCTTTAAAATATAGTTAAACCATTCGGCAGACACATATGCCCATTATACCCTTACATATTCTTCTTCACTACTAATCTCATCAGTGCTCTAGAACTTCGCACCATCGATCACCACCTCCCCTGACCCCGAAAACAACGTCTATCTTTTACTCTGTCGATTCCATCCACGTCGCTAACGAAGGTCAATTTCAATTTTTAATTAATCGATTTATGTTACATCATCAAATCGATCAAGATTTAACTGATTTCTATTTCTATGTAACCGATTTCTATATACTCCATTTTTTGATTGTTTAATTAAATCAATTCATTTTAATTGATCTCTGATTGTTTGATTCAATCGATTCAGTTTAATGTTTAACTAAGTGATTAGTGTATGTTGTAGTGTATGTGGTTGATTTGATCTACTTTGTCATGTGAATTTAGTTACATTGGCATGAAATTGGTGCTTAAGTTAATAACCGCATTGAAAAGTAGCTAAATTAGGTTGACTATAGATATTACCAGGATTAGTATTGTATATTTTGTAGTTACAGTTATTAGCTTGATGGTTTTTTTTAGAGTTTGAGATTTTTAAGTATTGTTTTTAAGCATGTTAGTAGTGTTTTGTACTGGTTCATGTTTGGTTGGGATGTTTTTGTCTTATTGGTTAATTCACAAAAGTATTGTTTAGATAATATTATGATACTTAAAACAATTCGATGTAGATTCTCTAGGTTAACTTTAATGTGTTGAAGCAACTGGTTAGATTTTGTAACATCCCGTTTTCTCATTTCGGTTAATAAAATGAAAACATGAGTTATTATGAGTAGGGCTAGTGTATGGTTAAATGGATATGAGTTATGGACTTGGATTAAGAAGGAAAGAAGGAAAGACCAGGGGCTTAAGCCCATGATCCATAATATATAAACCTTAATTACTAATTAATTCATTCATTTACACATATTTCATACACCACCAAAAACACACTTAAGCTCTCTCTCTAGTTTCTCTCCTTTCTCTAGTCGAACCAAGAAGGAAAACCGATCTTGATCCTAGGTAATGATAGTATGATATTGTATGAACTCAAACCAGTTAGATTTAGGCAAGAAATGACGAGCCGACACCTTTAAACCATTAAAATCACGAGATCCGAGTGGAATCGGGTATAAACCAAGCATAAGATGAGCCTAGGGGTTACCCTAGCTCAGATTTGGATCGAACGGGACGAAAAACGGTGAAAATGATGCAAAAAAACACGTTTTTCCGGCCACTGCCCGGTTTCTCGGCGGTGACGGCGCCGGAAAGGCGGCGGGTACGAGGTTAGCATATCAGAGAATGTTTCTGACATTCTCTGACCTAACCCTAATTTGTTAACGGAGAGTTAACGACTAGAGGTAATTCGTCAGGTTGATTCGTTAACGGAAGCTTAATGAACTACCCTTAGTTCGTGTCCAAATTCGTTAAGGAAAAGATAACGAATTAACCCCAATTCGTTATGACCATTCGTTAAAAGGAGATAACGAATTAGAAGGTTCAATTCGTTACAGAGGGGTCATTTGTTATGAAGTTCAATTCGTCAAAGGACCAGTTTGTTATAAGGTCCAATTCGTCAAAGGACCAGTTCATTATAAGGTCCAATTCGTTATAAAGTGACGAATGGGTCATTTGCCATAAACCCAATTCGTTAAGAACCAAGTAACGAACTAGAAGTTTGAAAAAATCACAGAACAGTCCCAGGACTTAGAAAAGAAAGATTTAATCACAAAATAGCCCTTGAACTTTATTAATTTATAAAAGATACCTTAAAAGATTAAGAGGTTAACAATAAAATATTATTATGAAATCCTAATGGACAATGTGTTAAGACAGTTAATGAAAACAAAATTTTTCCAAGCTGACCTGGCAGCTTAACCCCCTGGGGCTCTACCCCTTAGACCCTGCTAGGGACTGCCGCCCCTAGAGCCTTGCTGCTAGGGGTGCTGCCCCCGGACCCCCTTTCATTGAGGGTTATAATTAAACTAGAAACACGATATGGGTAGTGATAGTTAAATTGATATGTATAATTGTTATACAGTTAGTCGTGCACAGCTCAAGAAAGGAATAACCATAAACGATGAACGAAACCGCATTCAGGTGAGTTTCTAGCCCCACTTCCTTGTTATGTTTTCGGGGCTGTGTGCATACTCTATGTGGTAGTTAATACACTTACCTTAAGTGGTAAGTGTATGCCTTGTATGATTCAGGTATGATGATTGTTTGACGGTGGGTGAACGATCTTCGGATATTTCATGTACCGCCAGGTGGTAGTTAAAGATATGATTGCTATATATAAGGTATGAATGATATAATGTAGGTTATATTGATAGTACGTGAACTTCAGATATTGCACGTATTGTTAAGGAAAACATGTAAAGAAAGGTATGGTATAGTTGCACGAAACAAAGGGACCAGACCCTAATAATATATGTGAGGATAGGGACCAGACCCTAATAATATATGTGAGGATAGCGACCAGACCCTAATAATATCTTTGAGGATAGGGACCAGACCCTTATAATATCTGTGAGGGTAGGGACCAGACCCTAATAATATCTGTGATGTTGGGGGACCAGACCCTTATACTATCTGTGAGTTTATAGGCGGGAAGGCTCTTTAAGTAGTATGGATAGTGATGTATGTGAATTAATTGTATGTTGTATGATTAACTAGAACTCACTCAGCGTAGCTGACTTTTAGTATGCACACATGCTAACAGATTGAGACAGCTGGCTTGAGCGGGGGCATGTGGCAGAAGAATAAGAGTCTGGCATCTGAAGACTTATGATGTTTTATAATTGACGTTTTGATTTTTTAAGACAAGATGAATGTTTTAAGACAATGTTTTGAATTACTATGTATAGTTTTATGAAAGTTTTACTATTCCGTGAATGTTTTTATTAACTCTGATATTTAGAACTATGTTAATGAGTAAATCCAACGTCCAATGTAGGGCACCGGTAACGGGGCCTTACAGATTTGGAGTTATTTATTTTATGTCACTATTATAATATTCAGTGTTAAGTTGAGTTTTTAGAGTATATTGTAGAGATATATGGTTAAATTGATGTGATTTGTGATGTCAATTTAGTTATTTAGACATGAAATTGATGCTTAAGTTAAATTATGTTAACTATAGATGTTTGCAAGACTAGTATCGTATAGTTACAGTTTCCATTGTAAGAATAAACTTTTAGGGCACTTAAGAGCTCAATGACAATTTTGAAATCTGAGATATTTTTTAAGTATCGCTTTGGAGCGTGTCAGCAGTGTTTAAATCACTAGTTCATGTTTGGTTGGGATGTTTGTGTCTTATTGATTATTTCACAATAGTGTTGTTTATATACATATAGTATTAAAGCGTATGATAAAAGGTTGATATGGCAAACGAGCTCCACGGGCTAACATTCAACAGTTTATGAAAATGGAATAAACTGCTCAGTAATAGATTGAGCACATGAAAATGAGTATAATAATGGTTGTGATGCGGTTAATTGTAGCTAAAAAGATAGACGAAGTTGCACGGGCTATGGAAGCGGCCGCGTTTGCTAAGAATAATTATGTTGGTAATCATAAAAGGTTTGTTTGCGAAGGATTTGTTGGGTTTTAACAAGATTATCAAAGTCATATAACATCATTTATATGAAAAATGCAGCGGATAAATAAGTTTTAAATCTTGTTAATTAGATGAATATAAAACCAATTTTATATGCAAAACCCAAGCCCTGGATCCATATACGAAATTGCATGCTTACCAATATAAACAACCATAGGGTGTTTATGTAATATACCTTCAAGAGTCCAAGAAAAATGAAGGATATGATAGTTTGAATGCTAATCTTCTAAAGGGAAGACCTCAAGCTTGTATACCCTTCAATTATCCAACAAACACCCTTGTTATGCTAGGATTTTCACTCAAAACCTCCTTCTTGTTCCTCCTTCCTTGGTCGAAAATTAAAGAGAAAGAAGAGAGAGTTTTCTTGCTTCTTGTGTGTGTGTGTGAGAGAGAGAGATGGTGCAACCAATGCACCACACAATCCAACCAATGAATCCTTGTGCATGTCTTGGAATAAATAAAACAATTAAGTGAGGAGAGAGAGGGGGAAAAAGGGGCGGCCACTTTGGCTCCCCATCCAAATTCAAACTCCAACTTGTTTTATATTATTACTTATGTTATATTATAACAAAACATGCAAAATCTAATATGCTTTGCATGTTGTTATTTAACCAACTTAAATAACATAGTACAAGTAACATGCAAAGTATAATAAGTCTTGCATATTGTTATTTAACCAACTTAAATAACATAGTACAAGTAACATGCAAAGTATAATAAGCCTTGCATATTTTTATTTAACCAACTTAAATAACATTACAAGTAACATGCAAAGTATCTTCTCTCATAACATAAATTATCCATATAATTTATTTATTCCACAAGTGCAAATTTTTATAAACATATTGGGGTTAAACTTTAGTTTAGGGTGTAAATTCGGATATATATCAAAGTTTATTATAGAATAATAAATATAATAAAAATAATAATAAAAAAATAGCTCGATAAGTGTGGTAAGGGTCGGGTATTGGTATTTGATATAATACATGCAAAACCCGAGTTGTTACACTTGGTTGTCATGCATGAATTGCATCTCAACGTTCATGGCTTCAAGCTATTTGTCTCAATCGGATTGTGACATTGCATCATGGTATGTGGTGGGTTCATCTGAATCTACCACATAGCATCCATCCATGAAAAATCCATATCTTTCGGGTGGATTACTAATTCTACCAGATTTGTGAACGTGTTGTGTGTCTTGATCAACCATTTGATCATTCTCAACAACCTCTTATTGATTGCTAGTATCAACCAAACGTGTATCGGCTTGTGGTTCTCGATCCTCCTCGAGTTCCACCGTTCTACTAGGTCCTTCCATAAGGAACTTGGTTTCTAAGAAGTCGGCCTTTCGAGCAATAAACACCTTTTGCTCGGTTGGGTTGTAGAAATATTATCCCATAGAGCTTTGGGAAATCCTACAAAGATATACTTAGTGGATCAGTTTTCAAGTTTGTTTTGGGTGTTGTGCTTAACATAAGCCTCACAACCCCATACCTTTAAATATGATAATGATGGAACCCTTCCATGCCATATTTCAAAAGGTGTCTTGTCCACTTTCTTGGTTGGGGCCATATTTAGAATACGGGCTGCGGAGAGCAATGCGAAACCCCAAAATAATAGAGGCAATGTGCTTTTAGCCATCATAGATCGAATCGTATCCAATAGAGTTCGATTCCTCCTTTTGGACACATCATCATGTTGTGGTGTTCCGGATGGAGTAAGTTGTGAGATGATCCCATAACTCATAAGATGATCAGGAAAAGCATCACTAAGGTATTCACCTCCTCTATCCGAACGAAGTACTGTGATGGTTTTATTGAGTTGATTTTCTACTTTTGGAAGAATTTGAACATTTTAAAAGCTTCATCTTTGTGTCTTAATAAGTACACATACCCATAACGACTATAATTGCCGATAAAGCTAATGAAGTACTTTCACCTGTCCTTGTCATTGCCTTAAAAGGACCACATACATCCGAATGTATGATACCTAATAAGTCTTTTGCCCTTTCGTTAGTTCCACTAAAGGGTTACTTGGTCATCTTTCCTTGTAAACAAGATTCACACATATCAAATGAATCATCTTTATTTAATTCCAAAAGACCATTCTTTTAAAGTGTTTGTATGCGATCTTTGTTTATGTGATCAAGGCGACTATGCCAAAGATAAGTCCTAGTCAAATCCATTTTGAGTTTCTTGGTGCTTGATTGGTACAACGTGTTATCAAAGGATGTGTTATCATGAACTAATTCACAAATGCCATTAGACGGCATTGTCACATCCCAACCTAAGGCGAAAATGCGGGGTCGTGAGCTGATTGCTTACAACTCTCTCAATGTACTTAAAAATACAATAATTTTGTCAACACTAGGTTGAGTGAGTATAACACCAGATTTAAGACACTATAATAATAATAATAATAATAATAATAATAATAATAATAATAATAATAATAATAATAATAATAATAATAATAATAATAATAATAATAATAATAATAATAATAAAAGTGCAAACTCTTCCTGTGAGATAAACAGTTAAGTCATAGCACATAAACAATCAATCAAATCATAAAGAAAGGGCTCAACCAATTCCATATAAATGGACATTGGTTACCAAACAAGGACTAAACCGTTGCCATAAAAATGGACATCGGTTGTCAAAGATAGTCGTATGATCATACTATAATGAGGAACTTCACCAAAATGCGTTCAAATAAAGCAAGTTAGGAAAAATGTTACTTGTATCTCCTTTTTTGAAATGCTTATTTCTTTTGAACTCCTGCAACAAATTTCAAATATAAGTTCTACGTCCGGTATTCAATACCCACGTGTTCGAAGAAATAACATTAAGATTAAAATGGATCATGAAAGTTGTACCCGAGGTTTGCCCCGCATTCCTCTTGTCTTTCAACTCTTTGAGATAGGTTGGGCAATTCCTCATCCAATGCCCTATCTCACCACAACCAAAGCACGAATCCTCCGAGCTAACCTTTAGCTTCTTCTCCTTTGGTTTAGGTGGTGACGTGAGGTCGAAGACTCACTAAAAAAAAAACCAATTACAGCTAATTAGATAGCGGTAAGTGGGTATCAAACACAGAGAGTTTGTGGAAAATATGTTGTTAAGTAGCACAATAATTTATCTATTTTAATCTAAGTGCAGAAAATAAATTCAAAGATTGGGTTGTTTAATTTTGATAAACAAAAAGAACTAAAGCAAATAAACGAGTTTTAAACAATATGAAGAAGTATGCCTTCCCTCGGTTTCAGGTTTCTACAAAAGCCAACATGAATGTTTAACTGAGATGAACGATAATTATATAGTTCGTGATTATGCAACAACTTTGACAATTGAGGACTAAGTACTTGGATTATAAATGCAAGGTAATCACTCAAATATCAATTAGATTATCTAATCCCGAGTCCCTCCCGATTAATCTCGATTAGATACAAAACCAAGAATTGACGGCTTAGAACACGAACTCAATAAACTAACAATTAACAATCCATTCATGACACTATAATAATGAAATCAATAAGATTAAACTATTAACTCAGAAATTCATAAACATTCAGTTAACATTCTTAAAGAAACCTTACAATCCGAGGGAAAATATAAAGAGAATTAGCCACACATCGTTTGATTCATCACCATATCAATTAGGTTGTAGGAATGAATCACAAACATCAAACTAATGATCACAATCACCACATTATTGTTCTTGGACTCCAAATTCGTCTATAGGGTGTTTTAGAATGGAAGATAAGTGAAAAGGCAGCCAAAAACTCATAAAAATATGTCTCAAACCGGCAGTTACGAACTCTGGACCGTGGCCCACGGTGGCTTCCTGGCAATACTGGACCGTGGTCCACGGTCTCCACCGTGGGCCACGGTGGGCTTCACCGTAGGATAGAGGCCACGGTACGGTGGCCTCTGTCCATTTTTGTTACATTGGACCATGGCCCACGGTCAGAACCGGGGGTCACGGTGGACTTCAGCCTCGCCTTCCCATTTTCACTTCTTTTGACCTCTCTCGCGTACCCGGTTCCTTAGGTTTCTTCATTATACATCATAATAGCCCCGGAACCTCCTTTGAAGCTACAATTTACCAAAAACACCGTAGTTATCTAATTCCACAAAATAAACCAATTCAAAACATGATTATTAACGGCTTTAAATCACTTAAGGGTTGTCCCATAGACCACCCGTCACATTCCCACACTTAATCGTTGCTTTCCCCCAAACAACATCTCAACACAAACTTTCTATTACATTCAACTTGTAACCACAAATCTTACCACAATTCTGGTTTAGTTAAGGTTCCAAGTCATACCCTATTCCCTTATTTCTATCGATTGCACTAGTTCACTTGATGTTCCATTTAAACCATAGATTTCTAATCAAACCTAACATGCTTTCGGTTTTTACCTATACATAACACACATTTACACATTAACCTTTTCTTGGTGATCATCCATACATTTCATATTTAATCAATTCTCCTCGCATACGCTTGTACAATCATCAAATCTCCACATTTGTAAATGCTTTTGACATGAATGCAAATCAAGAGGGCTTAAAACGGGTTATAATTGGGCCAAGTGTAAGGGTATGGAAGATAATATTGAAAGTAGCTCAGGCGATCCGATCCGACTTATTACAAACAAGCTAAGTAAACAATGAAATAAACAACTATATACATCACTAACACCATCATTTTTTTATTTTTTATTTTATATTTGATATGTTTTTTTATTATTTTTTTTGAACTCAATATAATACTTGACATTGCATACTTTAACTTTGCAAATCTAATACAATCTTTTTTTTAAGCATGATAAACATAATGCTTAACATATCAAATTGATAATTACTAAAACAATTACATAGAAACCTATTAAGTCGGATCGTTTCATAATATAACACCGGGGTTGATTGAATAAAAGAATAGGCCCAATAAAGTTTTCTAAAGTAACCAACCCCCCGTCCCTCTTATATCCATGCTCATATATGTAATGTATGAGGCCCAACCCCCCAAAACCCACACTCTCGCTCATCCAGACGAGGCTTAACCTAAGTGCCTCTATCACTTTTGCACTCATGCCACGCTAAGATCTCGAAATGCACTAATTGTACAAGTTCTGTCGGAGAATACCAACCTTCTCGCCAACCAATACTTTCTCAATTCTCAAGTGTAAACGAATATGTTATGCAAGTTATTACACCGAAAGCATGCTAACCTTGGTTAGAAAACTACATAATCTCCTTTTTTTAAACAACTAGGCACATGTTATTTAGGGAATTGTGACCATGAAAAGGGACCAAAACTTTACCCCGCCATCTTACCACTTTCCGGTTTCTTTAAACACACATTTTTTTATAAATTTTTAAATTTTTTCTGATTTTTTAAAATTTTTTCTTTAATTTTTTTAAACGAATTTTTTTTCAAAACAAACGAAAATTTCCTCATCCCCACACTTGGGATACATTGTCCCCAATGTACGGTTTTGAGAAAAATGAAACAAACTACTTCATAAACACAACCTTCTTTTCAACACAACCCATAATACTTAATCATAAGTATTCCATCCTCCACCCATCCACCCAAAATAAATAAAACAAAAATAATAACAACTATACAGAAATATACAGAACAGTGTTCACCTGGAATCATGAAGTTCAATCAGTTGTAAGGCGGGTGGGCCGGCCCAAAGATAGATGTCATGAAATCTGAGAACTTGCCAAAGTTAAACGCCCCATCGCCGTCGCTGCTTCCTTCTTCTTGTAGTGGTGGTGGTGCCATTGATTGCATCGGGTTGATCCACATGGAGTGATGAAGAGGTGGTTCAAGATAGCGTACCGAACCGTCATACGGAGGTAAAGTCGTGTAATCTACAATTTGTGGATCTGGTACGACCGGTTCACCTGCATGCCATTGATCATGCATCCTCCGATTCCTATCATCCAAGTATCTCATATTCATCTCATGCTCTCGCCCATAAGCATTGGCACGGTTCCACATCTCTAACCTGTCGTGCCTCTCTTTTTTGGCCCGTTCAGCATAGGCCCCCATGAAAGTCTGATGGTCAAATAATGCGCGCGACTCATCCGACCAATTTTCATACGTGGAAGGCCTATGCCTCTCCACCACCTCATTCATTGACCCCACATGGGCCCAATTATTACCATAGAAGTTATAACCAGCCGAATAATCCCTACCCCCCGTGTTGGGAGCTGCTGCCACCACCCACATCCATGTAATCGGGTTCACCTGCCTCTTCCACCTGTTCTATCACATCATCTTCCTCAGCCTCTATCATCCTCTCTAATAATTCTCCATCTCACATTATCACACACAAGCACGTGGTGCCTATCAGTTTGTGTGTACTTCCAACCCGGTAAATCCGACAACTTAAACTCTTTAAATACATTGGTCATTCCCACCGACTCTTCTGTTATCACACCATGATTCTTTAGTAATGCTGTGATCAGTCGACAACGCGGAATTAACTTCCGCTTATTGCTTTCTCGGCTGATCCAAATGTTATGCATGACTAGATATCGGTAAGAAATAAGGGGCGTCCCGCACATTAATGCGTACAATACAGGAATATCTTAGTTCCGCACTATCGAAATATCTCCCCTTCGGGGCATCACATTGTACAAGCAAATAGACATCAATAACTTTGCCTCAATCTTCAGATCCTTTCTCTTAATCTAATCACCAGAACCTCCACCTCTTTTAAGAACCTTTTCAAGCATATTGTGCCATTGAGGATGCTTGTAGGGGCATTCAAATAAAACTTTGACACTAAGTCTTAAATTTATAAAACCAAACAATCCTAACTAAACTTCACACAAACGGCAAGTATACCGGTCGCGTAGCAGCACAGTCTAATGGAAGTCCGGATGTCGAACACAAAGACACGTGAGAACAGCTCAGATAATTAACCCTAATCCAAGTCCTGCCTAAATAATATATTTATTTACCTTAATTATTTAAACTAACTAAACTTAACTAACAATGAAACTTAACGGAACTAACGATAATAAGAAAACAAATCACCTAGGTAAGATGACTTAACGGGTATAGGATGGCTCAGGTGCTAACAAGTGTTTCAAACCGGCTTCTAAATATGAACTAAGATAAATGTAATCAAGGCAACTGGGTCCCTCCGGTCAGTTTTACCAGAAAACCTAACAACGTCTATTTAGCTTTTAATTTACGGTTGTTTATTTACATACCCTAATGATTTATTACTTGGTTCGTATCAAAATCACAATCCTTACTAAAGCTCGAGCTAATTAAAAACCTAGTAAGAGAGGGATAATTCAATAATAAGGATAAAATAACTCAACTTACAAACTAACCTAGTCGATAGCTAGAAAATCGCACGTGGTCTCGCAACGGGTAACTAAATCAACTAAAGCAGAGAGATAAGCTAACCCCTAAGGTTTTGGTCCAACTCAAAGGGGATGATCCTAATGACATAAATGATTCAAGAAACACAAACCCTAATGGCACGCGTCTACCACAATCAATCAACACACTCAGTATTAACCGAACTAGCAATTAACAACTACACGAAACAAATTCATGCAATAATCAACTACTCGGGGCTCATGCAACCTAAAATACATCTAATGACAGCAAGGTTCATGGAATACTATCACAAATTATGAACTTTACAATAACTAAACAATCAAACACGAAATTAGCACCCGAAAAGTGATAAATCAACTGTTAAGCATCAAACCTAGGCGATTCAAACAAATTTAGCCAACCATAATGAATGAACAGTAGATAATAATGATAATTAAGCTCAAAGTATTCATTAAAAACTGATTGGAACTTGTTTCAAAGTCTAAAACTCAAAAACCAACTCATAAACATTAAAACAAGCAAAACCGACAACCGGTTGATGAAACTCCGATCCGGAAGCTCCTCCTCCTTGGTATTTCGACTTTTTCAGATGTGATGGCTGGAAAGATGATTCAAAATAGTTCATAGGGTTTAGGGTTTTTAAATATATCATTAAACACCCCTTCCTAATATAAAACAGGTTAAAACAAGCCCACAAAGCCCGCTAGAAGACAAAACAGTCATTTTTATGATTTCTGGCTGTTCTTGGCAGCCTTGGGACATGTTGGAGTCCACCACATGCTGCTTGAATGGTATGACCTTGTCACGTAGCTCGGCCATGCCATTTTCTGATGTTTTTCAACTTCCAGCTCGTTTATCTTCGTACGCTCGTACCGGCTTCATCCGAGCTCCGTTTTAGCTGATTCTTTCTCCATTTAACTCGTTTTCTCGCTCCCTTCAGCATGGGAACTACCACATACACAAAAGTGTAAATTCACGCAAGAACGAATGATATTCGTTAACGTTTAAGCACAAAATGACATAAAAACTATTAGGAAAACATGTGGGTTTTACACCACATCAATATTGTGCCATTGAGGATGCTTGTTGGGGCATTCAAATAAATCTTTGACAAAAGGGTATACGTATGAGTTTATTGGTTTGGTGTCAAAAAACGCGATCTGATTAAATGTGTAAAATGACATCACCACTTCCTGTCCTCCCACCGTCCCAATCAATTTCATGTCATTACCTTTTTTGTACGCGGGATATCTTAATGTAGACACCCACTCCTTAATTTCCCGATCATACAAAGTTTTGCTCTCTTCATCGTAACATCTCAGAGCTGCTTCCCATCCTAAATCCTTAAATCTGTCAACTATTCCAAAAGCCTCAAACCCCAGATCGGTTACCTCTTTTTCACACATGTATCCCTCGATTCTATTTCTCAATGTGGCCATCTTATCAATGAACAATTCGGCTTGCCATTCTGGTGCATATTTTGACAACACCCCACCTCTCCACGTGGGTTTTACCATTTGTACTGGCACACATGCTTGTTCTTCATTTAACCTCTGTCTCTTTGCTTGGGCTGCTCGCCCACTTGAAGAAGACGCCTTTCCATTTCCTTTATCTGAAGTTCTACCCATCTACACACAACAAACAACCCAAACAAACCAAGTTAAGTTAACATAAACTTCCCCACACTTGCTTGTTACTATGGTTGTGAATAATCACTCGTTAATCAATTTACCAAAAATTTCAATACTTGCTTCAACACATGATTTCCACATTATCAAATAAACAACCATAAGTTTGTAACATTTATCCACTAGCCACAACCATAATGTATAATCATTATACTAATTACTCAAACAAGCAAGTCGGTATATAGAACAATTATGAACAACTTACAACTTCATTTCAATATACCATTAATAATAAAAATAAATTCCATACCTTGGTGTTGTAGGAGATGATGATGAAGAAAGCTTCAAAGTAAACCAAAACCCACAATTTTCGGATTCAATTGTCCAAAATCGACCAACAAAACAAGAGATTCTTTCAAATGCAATGATATAATCGAAATCCTTTTGAAATTCTAGTCAAAATAGACCCAAAAATCGTTTGAATTGGTTAAGATATGGAAAAGTTATGAGGGTTTGAAGTAAGAAGTTAGGGTTTGTAGAGATGAGTGGAGAAAAAGATGACTAGAATAGGTGAAACTGATAGTAAATAATGAAGGTAGGTAAGTTGTGTGGTGTGGAATTGGTTATAAATTGATTTTTTCTTGTTTATACACTTCAAAACCCGGCTCCCCTATGGCAGTTTCGATCGGACCGTGGCCCACGGTGGAGGGTTGACTCAGTTATCGCGTTTGACTCTAGTGGACCGTGGCCCATGGTCTCCACTGTGGGTCACGGTGGAGATATGTTAATTTGGACAGAAGAGACCGTACCGTGGGTTTCCTCTCCACCGTCCTTATGGTGCTTAGACCGTGGCCCACGGTCTGAACAGTGGGTCACGGTGGACTTGAATTTTTTTTATTGAAATAAAAAAGAAACCAAAAATAACCAAAATAATTAAAAACTTATTTACCAAATTGAAAAAAATAAAATAAAATTTACCCTATAAAAATTACCCAAAC
This sequence comes from Bidens hawaiensis, assembly GCF_021521415.1. NCBI lineage: Eukaryota > Viridiplantae > Streptophyta > Magnoliopsida > Asterales > Asteraceae > Bidens > Bidens hawaiensis. The sequence goes on from NW_027494598.1 coordinate 272,520, forward strand.
CCCATGAAAAACTCGAGTTGCCCTCAACACGGTATAAAAATCATAAAGACTTCCCCACACTTGATTTGGACAACTCCAAAGCGAGGAAGGTAATATTTTTATATATTTTTTAAAACCAAAGTTAACAAGAAAAACAAAATAACCTATACTAATATATACAACATATCTTGGCCTCTTAATTCGTTTCCTCATCCGGTGAGCGTAACAAGTAACTCACCCTATCACATCGAGCATATTGATGTCCTTTCCTTCCAAATAAGGTTTAAGTCTTTGACCGTTCACCACTTGCTTCGTTTGCTTTTGAACATTTTCTATCTCCACATCACCAAACTGGCCCACTTTTGTGATCATATATGAGCCCATCCACTTGCTCTTTAACTTACCCGGAAATAAATTTAGCCTTTTATACAACCACACCTTTTGACCCACTTCAAAAGTCCATTTTCTCAACTTTGCATCATGGAATTTTTTTAGTTTGTCTTTGTATGTGGAAGCACATTCATTCGCTTCATCCCGGATTTCCTCAATCTCATTCAATTTTAACTTTCTCAATTCACCTGCTTGCTTATAATCCGCGTTAACATTCTTGATCGCCCAAAACACCCTATATGCCAACTCCAATGGTAAATGACACCCTTTCCCATAAACTGACCGATAAGGAGTTGTGCCAATAGGAGTTTTGTAGGTGGTCCGATACGACCACAATGTATCATTTAACTTAGAAGACCAATCCTTTCTATCGACCCGCACCGTCTTTATCAAAATTTCTTTAATTTGGCGATTGGACACTTCAACTTGTCCACTTGTTTGTGGATGATAAGGAGTAGCAATTCGGTGATTTACATTGTACCTTTTTAATAATTTCCTAAAGTTAAAATTCTTGAAATGTGACCCACCATCACTAATAATAACCCGCGGGATACCAAACCAAGCAAAGATGTTTGATTGAATGAATTTGCAAACTACCGAATGGTCATTGGTTCTTGTTGCTACCGCTTCTACCCACTTGGACACATAATCGACCGCAACCAAGATATATAAAAATCCATTTGAGTTTGGAAACGGGCGCATAAAGTCAATTCCCCATACATCAAAAATCTCTAACCCCAAAATCGGTTGCAATGGCATTTCATCCCATTTCGAGATACTACCCAACTTTTGGCAATTCAAGAAATGTCGGGCATACGCACTTGCATCTTTAAAAATGGCGGTCCAATAAAACCCACTTTGAAGGACCCGATAGCCCGTTTTCTGACCACTAAAATGACCCCCGCATGCTGATGCATGCGCATGAGTCAAAACTTCCAACACCTCGGACTCAGAAATGCATCTCCGTATAACTTGATCCGAACCAATCTTGAACAAATCCGGTTCATCCCAAATATATTGTTTCACTTGAGCCATGAAACGTTGCCTTCTTTTCTTCACCCAATGGCTTGGCATAGATCCCGTGGCTAAATAATTCACAAAATGAGCATACCACGGAGCGGTCGATACGGTTAACAGTTGTTCATCTGGAAACCGTTCGCTTATCTTGAGAGAAACCGCCATGGATCTAGCCGCATCAATACATCGATTATACAATATGAACACGAATACTTTAAATACATAGTTTATTGATAATTAGTGTGAATACATTATGGTGGATGGAAATAACTTATGAGAACAACCCGTCATGGATCTAGCCGTGTCGATACATCGATAATACAATACGAACATGAATACTTTAAATACATAGTTTATTGATAATTAGTGTGAATACATTATGGTGGATGGAAATAACTTATGGAGAGTATTAACTTAGATCTAGATCTCTCTCTAAATATGTACACCTACAAATGAGCATGGATATGCCAATTTATAGGCCAAAGCACCAATTCGTTAAGTTACATCTAATTCGTTATATCTTCATGAACGAATTAGATTCCATTCGTTATGATTCCATCATGAATGGTAATAAGCTTAACGAACTAGCCTAGTCTATAATGAATGGTCCTCATTCGCTATACAAACCATAGCGAATGGCCATATACATTAAATATACATTAAATACAAAGACTAGACAACCTATAAATTATTCAAATGCTACGGACAACAATTTCGTGCACTAACAGACACCCCCTTTTCCGTAGCTATCGAATACTTTAATCTTGAATACTTTAACTGCAAATCACCAGTCACAAATCGTGCACTAACAGACACCCCCTTGACTGATGATTTTCGGGCTTGTGCAGACGGACAATCTTTAAATCTTTTCAGCAAACCAACAACCTATAGCCTCTCATATCAGATGACCCCCTCAATGTGAGCAACTCTTGGAGATCATCTCGATCATCCATTGGCGTATGATATGGTTCAATATTTCAACAACCAGCAACAAGTCATCAGCTATCCGTCAGCACCGGTAAAGAAAAACATATCTTTACGTGTAACCTCATCACACATATTCATGAACAACTCGATCGTTCAACATCTTTCACTTCGGTTTTCCCTCTCTTGATAACGTTTATCCCAAATAACTCTTTGAAGCTCTTCCACATCTTATTCGCAAAGATGCACTAATGTTTGGGCATCATAAGATTCAGAGTTCCAACCTCCATTAATAAACCCTAAATGATCAAATTCTTCAATCAAATGACAAGACTCGTATATTCTTCAATAAGATCAACCCATTCGAGAATCGTCCCCCTCAACAGAAGTAATCCGCCGTATACTCGTAGCCAACATAGTCAGGATCAAGTCCCTCAGAAAGAAGTAAACTAACAGACATTAGTATCCCACATAGTCAGCTTTCAATCTTTGAACAAATCAATCACCAATCGAAGATCAACTGGATTCTTGAACTCAGTTAAACGTAGCTTTGTCGCCATGAATTACCACCCGAAATGCAGTAATTTTTCAAGAAACCTTGCAAACGTAGGAAGATGTAAGCTAAATAAACTCAAATGAATTTTTTATCTCCCCCATTTCTTGACAAATTCGGCAAGGTCTTAAATAATCTTCAAGGATCACAAACAAACACACTCCTCCTTAAATTACACGAGATCTCCCCTTCGGCCAGTCGAAACACGTAAACAGTCGGCCGGAAAATATATTACCAAAATTTACACGAAGAGTCTCCAATACCTTAGGAACATCCTAGAAAAATTTCGAATAAGAAAATTTTTCCCGATTTTCCCGCCAAAAATTCACCGAAAATTTTCGAAAAATAAATATTATCGCCAAAATTTTCAAGAATGAAATCTCAATCACGAGAAGTATTCAGGAAAAAATTCGCGCAAGAAAATATTTCCCGCCATTTTACTTTTTTTTAACGAATTGCCTCTCTAATTCGTTATAGATATACACCATTCGTTACATTAGTTCGTGCTCTCCATTCGTCAACCAAGCAGTTCGTCAACCAGCCAGTTCATTATAACTTACCAACTCTAATTCGTTATAACAGTTACACGAATGAACTCCCATTCATTAAGAATTCCAATTCGTCATACACATAACGAGTAACCTTAATTCGTTACCAATACCTTAGCGAATTAACTTAACGAATTGCCTTAATTCGTTACCTTTAACTTAACGAATTACCATGACAAATTAACTTAACTAATTGCCTTAATTCGTCACATTTTCCTTAACGAATATCCTTAACGAATTAACTTAATTCGTTACCATTTCCATAACGAATTGCTACAGTAGATTCGTTAACCTTTTTTAACGAATTAGCTACAGTAACTAACGAATCAGGTGGTTGGATCTGAACAGCTTCGCCGGAAAAACGAATTTTGCCGGAAAAATCAGTTACAGTGGCCGGAAAAGGTAGATCTGGCCGGAATCTGGAAATTTGAACTTCACCCATGGTGAAATCATCAAAACATCATAAATAACCATGAAAATCTACCTGAGCACTCGGATTTTCACCACGATTCCGAATATATCAACCATTTAACTTAACAACCACTGATCTATCACCAAATAAATCAACCCGAAACCATGCTCTTTCATGGCAAAACCTTCAATATACCATAATTAATCACCAAAATCCACAAAAACATGCGGATTTCAATCATAAACACAAATCCATCATCCAATTAACTTAACAACCACAGAATCATCATAAACCGAATCAAACTATAGCATGCTCTTCCATGGTGAATCACTCAATACACCATAACTTAACACCAAATTACACAGGAAGTTCCCTCTTCCATCAATAAACACGAATTCACCAACAAATCCACCAATAACACACTAAATTACTCCAGATCTGACCAAAACCCGAAAAACACGAAAAACTCAGATTCATACCTTAATCGATGCATCGAGAGCAGCCGTCTGCTCTGATACCAATTGAGAGAACCCGTCATGGATCTAGCCGCGTCGATACATTGATAATACAATACGAACATGAATACTTTAAATACATAGTTTATTGATAATTAGTGTGAATACATTATGGTGGATGGAAATAACTTATGGAGAGTATTAACTTAGATCTAGATCTCTCTCTAAATATGTACACCTACAAATGAGCATGGATATGCCTATTAATAGGCCAAAGCACCAATTCGTTAAGTTACATCTAATTCGTTATATCTTCATGAACGAATTAGATTCCATTCGTTATGATTCCATCATGAATGGTAATAAGATTAACGAACTAGCCTAGTCTATAACGAATGGGCCTCATTAGCTATACAAACCATAGAAAATGGACCATTTACATTAAATATACATTAAATACAAAGACTAGACAACCTATAAATTATTCGAATGTTACGGACAACAATTTTGTGCACTAACATATCTCTATCGAATCGTCAATACATTCCAGTGAAATCTGAGACAAGTGATCCGCCACTACATTCTCACAACTTTTCTTGTCCTGGATTTCAAGATCGAATTCTTCCAACAATAACAACCATCGAATCAAACGCGGTTTTGCGTCTTTCTTTTCCATCAAATACCAGACCACACTATGATCCGAGTAAACCACAACTTTACTTCCTAAAATATACAACCAAAATATATCTAAGGCGTACACCACCGCAAGTAACTCTTATTCGGTAGTGGTGTAATTTAATTGCGCCTCGGATAACGTTTTGCTTGCAAAGTATATTACCACTGGATTTTTCTCCACTCGCTGACCCAATACCGCTCCAATCGTGCTATCGCTAGCATAACACATGATTTCAAACGGTCTTGACCAATCCGGTGATTGCAGAATGGGTGCTTGTACCAACTTCTTCCTTCAAACTGTCAAAAGCTTGCAAACATTCATCAATAAACTCAAAGGGGACATCTTTCAATAAAAGATTACATAAAGGTTTTGAAATTGCACTAAAACCTTTAATGAATCTCCTACAAAAAACCGTCATGTCCCAAAAACGATCTCACCCCTTTAACATTTTTCGGGGGGTGGTAAAGATGAAACTACTTTTATTATAGCTTGGTCAACTTCCATTCCCCTACTTGAAACCACATGACCCAACACAATGCCCTCTTGCACCATGAAGTGACTTTTTTTCCCAACTCAACACCAAGTTTGTCTCAACACATCGTTTTAAAAACTTTTTCTAAATCAACGAGATATGACTCGAATGTTGAGCCAAAAATAGAAAAAATCGTCCATAAAAACTTCAA